>NW_004955411.1:33368068-33389553 GCF_000276665.1 Chinchilla lanigera
GGCGGCGCGGGGTGGGGCCGCGGCCACAGGCGTCACGGGACCCGCGGTCGCGGAGAGTCTACCGGACTACAGCGCCCACAATGCACCGCGCGAGCGCAGGAGCGCGGCCCAGGCGCTGCAGGGCGCGACGGCCGGGGGCGGGCGTTTCCGGTCGCTAGGTGGCCAGTTTGGCTGGGGGAACTGGGGCGAGGCCCAGAGGCCTTCTCAGTCGTATCTGTTTTGAGGGCCGGAGTCAGATGGCGAAGTGGAGGCGATTTGCCAAGTGAAAGCAAAACTGCCCTGACTACAAGCTAGGCTGTCCGCAGTCCCATAGTAAACCTCTGAAATGTCTCTCTGGTAACCTCTAGTGCCTCAAGCGATGATTTTGACCCAAGCCTAAGTTTCACCAGAAGTGTGTGTTGATAAATCGAAGGAGGTGAACTAAAGGAACAGAATTTGTAAAACCTAGCAAGTTGCCGGAAGTGGTGGCGCATGCCTGTAATCTTGGGAGGCTGAGGCAGGAGGATCCCTGAGTTCAACGCCAGCTTGGGCTACATGATGAGTACAAGGCCAGGCTGAACTACATAGTGAGAGCCTGTCTTAAAACAAAACAAAGTTGCAGGATACAAACTTAACATATGAAGCACAATTGTATTCGCGTACACTAGCTCAAAAAACAAAACAAAAAACCTACCAAGTTAATAGCGCTAAGATGGAAGGCCCTTTAGAGACAAGTCTGACTGCTAAAACAACCGTTATTCTGGCTGAAAGCTGTTTTGAAAATCTTGTCTGGGTGAAATTCTACTCTTTCATCATTGAAACCCTGGTATCTTTTTTTTTTTTTTTTTTTAAAGTGGTAGATAGGTGTCTATTACACTTTAACTGCAACTCAGATGAGACTATTTTTAAAAAAAAAAATTTAGAGTCAATTATATTTCTAAGGGTTCAAAATCAAAGCAATTTTTTGTTTTTGTGTTTTGGGACAAGTGTTGCTATGCAGGTCAGCCTGGCGTTAAACTCATTGTGTAGGCCAGGTTGGCCTAGAACGCTGGAGAGAGGAAATGACCCGGATGTCCTAGGTGGTGAAGCGGCCCGGTTGACCCCCACCTTCTGCGATCTTGAGGAAGTCGCTTGTGGCCCTTAGGCCATGGTTCAGGTTCTGGCTTGGTGATCAGCTACTGGACCATACTTCTGCCTTTGCTGCGATGACAGATGTGCGCGATCATGCCCGGCTTTCAGGTGCCAATTTGGACATTGATAGGATCAATTTCTGTCTCTTTCTGGATAGTTCTCTCAAAATGTTATGTCACGCCCGGTGTGGTGGCACATGCCTGTAATCCCAGCATTCAGGAGGCTGAGGCAGGAGGATCGTTGCAAGTTCGAGACCATCCTGGGATATAAAGTGAGCTCAAGGCCAGCCTGAACTTCATAGTGAGACCTTGTCTCAAAAAAAACAAACAAAACAAAAAGATGTTATGTCTCACAAAGAGTTCTGCATTTTTAAAATGTTAAGTTGTAATAAACCCATTCACCTTTGATCTGATCTATTCCTTAAGCTTTGAAATTTTCCAGAAGACCCAAAACATCAGCAGCAACCTTTTTAAATTTTTGGAACCTGGGAAGCTGAGGCAGGAGGATCACAAGTTTGAGCCCAGCCTGGGCAACTTAACAATTTAGCACAACCTTGTCTCAAAAATTACTGGGAATATAGCTCAGTGGCACAAGTGCCTGCCTGGCAAGCGCAAGGTCCTGAGTTCAATTCCCAGTACAAACAAAACAAAGCAAAACAAAAAAACCCAAAAAACAATAATGTGGTGGCCCATGCCTGTAATTCCAGTTCTTGGGAGGCTGAGGCAAGAGTATCACCATGAGTTCGAGGCCAGCTTGGGCTACCTAGTGAGTTCAAGGCCAATTTAGAATCCATAGTGAGGCCCTGTCTCCAAAAAACTAAATAAATAAATAATAAATAAAAATGGGCTGGGTGATGCAGCTCAGTGCAAAGGCCCAGGCTTCAATCCCCAATAGTACATTTTAAAAATTACTTAAACATCATGCAGGTTATTTCCCAGAAAACTCACCTGTCTCTTTTATTTATTTATTTATTTATTTGTCTTTTTGAGACAGGGTCTCACTATGCAGTTCAAGCTGGCCTTGAGCTCACTTTGTAGCCCAGGCTGGTCTGGAACTCCCAATGATCCTCCTGCCTCAGCCTCCCAAATGCTGGGATTACAGGCGTGCGCCACCACGCCGGCCCTCACCATTCTTTTCTTCAGTAAATATTTGTTAAAGATCTGCTGGTGTTTGCGCTCTAGGCACCGGAGTTAAAATAGTAAATAAGGCAGCGTATAGCCTAATTTATAATCTATTTTGGGAAGTCAAATAAATTAACACTATTCCTGCCAATATGATTGGTACCATGAAGAAAGTTGTGTAGTGGACAGTGTGTCAGAGAAATCGGGGTTAGAGCAGAGTGTGTGTGCCCAGATTAGAGAGAAACTGGGAACTGGGCTGGACGATTCCTGCAGAGGGGTGGAGCAATGCATATACAAGGCTCTGTGAAGCGCCACAGATGAAAGCTAAAAGGCCAGGAACCGCTGCATTATGTTGTCATCCATGGCTCCGACACAGCCAGAGCGACTGTGGTGCGTTCTCAGAGACAGCTCCTGTGCGGCTGCGTGGAGGCCACTCAGGGCAGTGACAAATGCCTGCGATGGAGAAAGAACTACAGAAGCACAGCAGAACATCTGTACGTAGTCACACAGCTGAAAGAGTTCTTCCTGGTAGGAAAGGAAGTGAAGATGGACAAGCAGAATTAGTATGCTCAAACTTACAGATCAAGGGTTTGGGGTGTCAGTGATCCAGAGCTGGACTCTATTCTCAACATCGCAAAACGAAAATTTAAAAACTTAGAATCCAAATAAATGCCCATAAAGGCAAATGTAAAATACGGTTTTCTGTCCATCAGATCGGCAAAAATTCAAATAAACAGAAATGCATAGTGTTAGGAAGAATGTAAGAAAAACAGGCGCTTCTACTATGACAAATCAGAATTATTCCACCTTTTTGGAAAAATAATTGGATAGTGTTTTTGAAAATTTAAGATATTTAGAAGCTGGGCATGATGGCATACACTTGTACACCAGGAGGCTGAGATAGGAGAATCATTACAAGTTCAGGACCAGCCTGGAATACATAGTGAGACCCTGTCATAAAAAAAAGAAAGAAAAAAGATATTTAGGACAAAAATTAAAAATTTAGAAAAAAAATGAAATATTTAGGATACTTTGATCCCCAAATCTAACTTTGCCGCAGCAGGCTATGCTACGTAAGGATAGAAGTGCAAAAATGTTTGGTGCATCTTTGTAGTGGCAAAACTGGAAGCAGCTTAAAAGTCCATCGGTAAGAAAATGTTTGAATTTCAGTATATTTAAACCAATAAATCATTAAAGCGAATGGATTAGTTCTGGCTTTATTTATTACAGTGTTCGAATATGTCTTTTATTAGAATTGAGAGAGAATTACCCCATAACATATTGCTGAGGATTACAAAATTCTCTATCAACTGTGATCCCATTTGGGTGAATAAATAAAACCCTGTGTGTGTGTGTGTGTGTGTGTGTGTGTGTGTGTGTGTGTGGTTGTAATGTGACTGAAAATACACAGTGAAATTTTTAAAAATTCATTACAGTAAAAGACATATTGCCATTAATCTATTCCCCATAGTTTTGAATAGGGTTATCCCATTGTTCATGGACTTTCTGAAGGCATTCTGGAAGGTCTCTTTCCTGAGTGTCTTTACAAGGTATGATTAAAAGTACAGTGAATGCTGCTGCTACGTGCCATCGAATGGAAAGGCAAGCTCATAAAAATATTAGTGTTCCTTCATCCACCTTATTCATGGGATCTGGCACTGTCAGACTTCTGGCTCTTCCCCAAAGTAAAAATGGCCACGGAAAGTAAATATTGTGAATGGACTCGGAACATCAAGGCAGCCATGTCAGAACAACTAATGACATAAAAAAGGATGTCCAGAACTGCTTCAGAAAGTGGCAAGCGTGATGTGATAAGTGTGTTCAAAATAAGGGGAAGAATCTTAAAGGGGATTAATGGTAATATGTCTGTAATAAGTTTAAAAAAATTTAAACATTCACCATATTTTCAATCATATTTTGTATGCACAGATTGATATTTGTACTATTTTTGTCTGTGTGTTACTATACTGGGGACTGAACTCAGGACCTTCAAAATGAGCTACATCTATTGCTTCTCGGCCTTTTGGCTAAGATGAAGTGTAAAATGAGCTATATCTCCAGCCCATTTTTTTTACCTTTTATTTTATTTTATTTTATTTTTGTCTTTTTGAGACAGGGTCTCACTATGCAGTTCAGGCTGGCCTTGAACTCAATTTGTAGCCCAGGCCGGCCTTGGAACTCACAGTGATCCTCCTGCCTCAACCTCCCGACTGCTGGGATTACAGGCATGCACCACTACATCCAGCCTAGCTTTTATTTATGAGACAGGGGCTTGCTAAATTTCCCAGTCCGGACTCGAACTTGCAATCCTTCCTGCTTCAGCCTCCCAGAGTGCTGTGATTGCAGGCTTGTACTGCCAGCCCCAGCTGTTGTATGTATGCATAGGAAACGCCCTCCTGTCTCCTCTCTCTCTCTCTCTCTCTCTCTGGCTGGAGATTGAACATAGGGCCTCACAAAGGCTGAATACATGCTCTACCCCTGAGCTACAGCCTCAACCTAAGCTTCTTCTCACCTTGGTCTGTACCAGTAGCATTTCAAAGAGTTTCTCCTCTGTCAAAGTCTGACTTCTTCCACAGTCATGGAGGGAGCAGCACACAGGTTGCTGCCTACACTGAGTTTAGTGTCTCTGAGAGGCTAACATTCTACTGGAACCAATCTTCACACTGATTTTCTTTTCTTTTCTTTCTTTCTTTCTTTCTTTCTTTCTTTCTTTCTTTCTTTCTTTCTTATTTTTTGTCTTTTTGAGACAGGGTCTTGCTATGAAGTTCAGGCTGGCCTTGAGCTCACTTTGTAGCCCAGGCTGGCCTCAAACTTGCAATGATCCTCCTGCCTCAGCCTCCCGAGTGCTGGGATTACAGGTGTGTGCCACCATGTCTGGCTTCTTCTAAAACACAAATAATTCTGTTTCATCTTTTGTGACTTAATGTCTTTTATATATTGATAAATCATGCAGTGATAAGAACCACTCTTGCTGGGTGTGGTGGCTCATGCCTGTAATCCCAGCACTCCGGAGGCTGAGGCAGGAAGATCGTTGCAAGTTCGAGACCAGCCTGGGCTATAAAGTGAGCTCAAGGCCAGCCTGAACTGCATAGTGAGACCCTGTCTCAAAAACAGACAAAAGCTAGGGATATAGCTCAGCGGTTCTGCATCTGCCTGTCAAGTGCCAGGTCGTGAGTTTGATTCCCCAGTGGGAAAAAAAAAAAAAGAACCATTCTCCTTCATTTGTTACTTTTCATCAATCATCCCTCTAATTTTATCTTTCCCTTACCCTTTGTGGTAGCCATGAAACTGTGTCTTTCGGTTGTACAACTGCAAGAAGTATAATTAACTTGCAGACTCAGCAGCTCTGCTCTGAAATGCTCTACTGCATCAGCGCCACAACCACCGTGCCCAGAGCTTGCCCTCAGCCAACGGCCGGACACATTAGGGATTCTAAAGCGGGCCCATTCCTCGAGGGGAGCGATTCCTCTGACAGATGCCATTGGATACGAAGTCTGGAAGAGTGAAAGGCAGCCATGGCAGTGAGTAGTTTCTGTCCCCAGTCAGGTAGTTGACATCAGCAGTGTTAGCTTCTGGGAAAATAAATAGGCGTAATATATGAAGAGGAAAAAAACAGGCACAGAATTTCTGTGAAGAGAGAACTCCTGACATTGTGCTGTGAGTTGTTTCACGTAAGGCCAGGTTAGTGTTAACCCCGGTCAGGGCAAGAATGAAAAGCTCCTCAGTCACTAGAAGACTGGGAACCAAGCATCTGTCCCTTCTCTTGGGAAGCTGAATTACTTCCTGAGTAAAGAGCCACTGAAGTTTTTCTAGAGCAGAAGTTTTCAAACAATATGTATACAGTAACCTGGGATTTTGCAAAAATGAAGATTTTGATTCAGTTTTTTTTTTTTTTTTTGGTCGTTTTTGAGGCAGGGTCTCGCTGTGCAGTTCAGGCTGGCCTTGAGCTCACTTTGTAGCTCAGGCTAGTCTCGAACTCATGACGATGCTCCTGCCTCAGCCTCCCAAGTGCTAGGATCACAGGAGTGTGCCACCATGCCCGGCCAAGATTTTGATTCAGGAGCTTTGAAATGAATCCTAAGATTTTGTATTTCTAGCAAGTTCTCAAGTGTTGCTAATGCTGCCTGTCCCCAACTGCACTGAGTATCAACAATGTAACGAATTGCAAGAATAGAAGATATTTGGTTAATTGCTGATTAATTGGTGAGCTGCAAAGAAGGGTCCCATCCCATCCAGTGGCATCATATGATCCCTTTGACTGATTATATTTGTCTTCCTTGAGACTCTTGGACTTTTTTTGTCCACTCATGTAACAAATATGTACCAAGCAAACTACTGAGGGCTGAGGTGGTGGTGGCTGATGCAAGAGGATCACCACAAGTTCGAGGCCAGCCTGAACTACATAGCAAGACTCTGCCTCAAAAATTAACAAATAGAATTTTTTTAAAAATGGAGTCACTAGGCTGGGCATGGTGGCACACACCTGTAATCCCAGCACTCAGGAGGCTGAGGCAGGAGGATCACTGCAAGTTCAAGACGAGCCTGAGTTACAAAGTGAGCTCAATGCCAGCCTGAACTGCGTAGCAGGACCCTGTCTCAAAAAGACAAAAAAAATAAAAAAATAAAAATGGAGTCACTTAGCTAAAATTTTATGTCACCAAACTAAATTAAGCAGTTTGTCTGACCTTCTGAAGAAGACAGGAGAAAGGAGAGATAACAGCCAAATGTCCCAAACATGCCAATTTCAATTGCTAATGAAGTCTTCTCCGTTATTTTCCTATTAGTCTGTCTCCCTGTCCCCACCTTACAAGGAAAATTATTTTAAAACAATCAATCTACTTTTTCCCCCTTGTTTTCTTCATTCCTTTTCTATCTATAAAACCAACCTCCTCTGCATATCGCAGTGGAACATTCATTCCATTTTGGAAGTGCTGCCTGAGTCTAGAATTGAAAAGAAAGCCAATTAAGATCTTTAAATTGTTGCAGTTCTATCTTTGGCAGGCCTAGTCATAGAGACATACACTCTTAGGCACACTGGGTTTGAGGTTTAGTGGTATTTGCAAAGGAAGTTAGTTCTACTTTTCATGTTGGAACACATCCTCACAGAAGATGTATTCTTCTAGAAGCTGACAGAGGTTCAGTAGAGAGCCTGACCAGGCCTGCTAGAAGCTGTCTGGTGCTCCTAAATCTATAACTGTGTCAGCCTGGAACACGAGCATGTCCACACAGTGCCGGCCACCATCTCACCATCCTCACATACACACAGGCAGCCATGTGTTGTGTTTCTGTTTGTTGTCAGACTGAATGAATTTCACATGTCTAAAATCAATTTCAGGGCTGGGGATTTAGCTCACTGGTGCAGCACCTGTGTGGCATGTATGAGGTCCTGAGTTCTACTCCCGGTACCAAAAAAATAAAAATAAAATAAAATCAGTCTCATGCCATTTACCCTCAAGGAATTCCCAGCTTTTCTTTTCTACAGATAATACTTTTCTTACAATGTGGGTTTATGACCCTGGGTCATCTTTTGTCCTTATTCACCTTTGTCTCTGCGGTCATACCTTGGCTTGGTCAGTGTTAGATACAGAGGGCTCCTGACTGCTTGGCTACCTCTGATCTCTCTAGTCTTTGCATAATCTTAGCATGATTTGCATATTACTATTCTGGTGTGTTTGGCTTTTGTATTATAAATATCTCTTGGCTAGAATTTTACATTTCATACAAATCTGAGATGACAGTAGTACCATGAACAAATCAATTCTGTTTAATCTGAGTTTGATAGAAAAGATAGATGAAATCCTTAATAGCCAAGTAGCTGTAGGCAAGTTATTTCTTCTGTGTGTCTGTTGCTTCACATACAAAATTGGGACACTGAACCAGGTGTGGTGGTACACGCCTATAATCCCAGCACTTGGGATGATGAGGAGAACAAAACATTGGGAAACCAAAATTTAAGACCAAAATGGATGGTTTGTACAAAGGTATCTGGTATCTTGCTTGTACTACCCAGTAGTGGAAACTTGCTTGTACAGCCTGCTTCGAGTATCTTGCTTCTACAGCCTGTTCTCAAACTCCTTATGCTTAACCATACCCTGTTCTACCTCTGTAACTCAGCCTACATGTTCCTGCCTAAAATCTCTGTATAAAACAGCCCAAACAGCTGGGTGTGGTGGTGTATACCGGTAATCCCAGCACTCGGGAGGCTGAGGCAGGAGCATTATTGTGAGTCAGAGAGCAGCCTGGGCTACAAAGTGAGCTCAAGGCCAACCTGAACTGCATAGCGAGACCCTGTCTCAAAAAGACAGCCCTAACAAAGGCTCAGGGCTCAGACTTGGAGTACACAGCTCCTCTAAGCCCACCGGCATAATAAAATTTGGTACCCTCCACCTCTCAGAGTGCTGCTTAGTTTCTCCACCTCTAGTAAATCTAAAACTACTATAATAGGGAGGCTGAGGCAGGAGGATCATTGTGAATTTGAACTATGTAGCAAGATGCTGTCTCAGAAAAACAAAACAAAGTATTAAAATGAAATGGGATGGGACACTAACAGTGACATAGGAGACTAGGGCATGGCAAACCTGGCAGGAAAATTGTCACTTGTTAATTACAAGATCCTGAACACATGCACAGAACTGTTCTTACAGCCCTGCACATAAGCTTCTCGTGACGACTAGAACAGGTTTTCAGTAGGATGGCCTAGCCATGACGTCAGCCTAAGGAGTTGGAACCCAGCCTCACCTCTCAGGATCTATATACAGAAATTCTCACGGGTTTCCTCAAGACTTGGACAGTATAAGAGCCAGGTGTGGTGGCGCATGCCTGTAATCCCAGCACTAGGGAGGCTGAGGCAGCAGGATCGTTGTGAGTTTGAGACCAGCCTGGGCTACAAAGTGAACTCAAGGCCAGCCTGAACTACATAGCGAGACCCTGTCTCAAAAAAAGACCAAAAAAAAAGATATGGACAGTACAAAAAGACACAGACTTGCTACTGTGGCTTTCCTTATGATAGCCAGCCCTACTTTCTCCAGAGTGTGCTTTTCTCTTGCTTTTTCCCCTTTTTCTCAGCCCAAGCTCACTCTACAGAGCCGGTTTCTCCCTCACTCTTCACTTTTACTTTTTCAAATAAGCTGCCATTACTTCTTACTTGTTTTGTTCAATTCTTTGTTCAAGAGGAGAACTTGGACTCCAGCTCCAGAAGGACAGGTGAACAACTCAAAACCCAGTGATGTTTATTTGGTGAGCCACTTTTAGAAGGAACTACCTGATAGTAATAGTACCTACTTCACAGGTGGTTATGAGTGTTGAAGGAATTATTATTTTTATTTATGCATAAGGAGTTTGTTTTTCTTCCGGTACCAGGAATCGAACTTACAACCTTGCGCTTGCCAGGCGGGTGCTGTGCCGCTGAGCTAAATCCCCATCCCCAAGAATTATTATTTTTAAAGCATTTGGAATAGTGCCTTTAGAAATGGCTCACCAGTTGAACATATTCCAGATTCTTCTGGCTCTGCAGAGCAAACTTGCACTAAACAAAGGAGGAAAGAAAAAAAAGAACAAAAGTAAAAGTACACCCTGGTCTAGAGGATGTAGAGTGGGCTACCAGGAGGAGTCACAGTAGCGAGCTCCTCCTGCCCTCATCTCTTTTATGTTGTTCACATCCTGTGGGAACCCATCTACATATGGGGTCCGAGGAAATGATCTGGCACTGTCCTGGGATCTTATAATTAACAGGTCCTGCTAATTTCCCCAGCCAGCTTTGCCACACCCTATTTTCTATCTCACCTGGATGTGATAAGCCTTAAAATACCCAGAATCTGCATAGAAGTCAGCAAGGAAATAGGCTTATCTATGAAGCATGTAGTTGGGAAACCATAAATGCCCTGAATGCCATGATAAGTGACTTTGGTGGTATTTGGCTGGGTTCATGAGTTGAGGATAATGAGTCAATGTTGTACCTAGAAAAGTCTCACAGTGGAATGTCTGATGATCTCTTCTTGAATCTGAGCAGATTTTGATAAAATGCTTGAACACCTTGATTCATTTGCTGTTTTAGATTCACAACATTTGGTTTTCATAGGCATTTCAGTTGAAAGCACTGTCAATTAGGTCTCCAGTAAAACAGCTGCCATAAGAGGTTTATGTTACCACCACAGCTTACATTTAAGAAAGTCAGAATTTTCAAACTATGGTTAGTTTCAAAGTAAATTTTTGATAAAGCAGCTTGAATACTGCATTATGGATAACAAGGTTAAATAGAGGTTCTAATAAGACAAACAGTGACAATTTAAATAAATCAGATGTTTTTGTCGAAGATTACTCTGTGATTTTCCCCAATTATTCATGACATTTCACCCATTCATATTGTGATCTGCTTTAATAGTGGAAGGAAAAAAACCTCTTGTCTCCTTGTTTATTCTTTGTTCTCAAGGAGATAAGCTGTTTATAAAGATACGTTATTTGTTATTTAAATCACTTTTACTGAAGTTGTTTATTTCCTTGTTTCAGTTTCTAAAAATATTGCAACAATTGTAATGCTTCTTAGAGATGTCTGTTCAATTCAGAGTGATTTGTACTGAAATTCTTTGCTAAATGGGCACAGGTGCTGATGTATATAACATACTAGAATGAGTCAAAACTAATAAATGCTAAAAAGAAATAATGGCGATATACTTGTGTCAACTTTTAAAATCTGTGATTAAAAACATTTTAGACCTAAAGTCTTAGATATTTGTAAAGGTTTACCTCTATACATGTCATTTCATAAGTATTTAATAATAGTAATAATAATGATAATAAATTAAGTGTAATACTAAAACCATAAGCAGAAAAATTGCATAATTCAAACCCAGAAATGTATTTCTTAGGAAATGCCCTTTAATCACTTTGCAGAATTTCAAGATCATAATTATTATATAAAAGTAATTACATTAAAAGATAATTTACCTGGTAGTAAAGTATCAAATTAAAGCTGAGAAACAGTACTTGTAAACAGAATTATATTTTTTTAAAAAAATTGAACAGCAAACATATGAAAGTAGATCTCTTGCTTCTCTCTTTGCTATGTATAAAATTATCTTCAGAATAAATTTTGGTAATTTGATACTAAAAAGCTACATGGTGGTATAGCATACAGCTACATGACATGTTTTGCATACCAATCTATAAATCTAAACTATGGGTTATTCTAGGTAATCAACAAGATTGATGTGTGAAATAAAGCCAAGTGGATTTGATACTATAAGGGACAGGTGATTATTTCAGAACTAAAGGTTCAAAATCCAGCTGGGTTGATTTGTCAAAGGAAAGAACTGAAGCCTGGTACCCTAATTTGTAGGATGTACTCCTGCTGAGTAAGCCCTGGGTACTGCAAACTCCTATCTGTAGACGAACGTCTCACCCTTTGAAGTGGATGAGAATTGCTCAGGCTAAGTGAGATACATGCTGGGAAAATTGGGCCCTCACAGTTGGTGTGTTTAGACACTAGAGATCTCATGACATTTTCCTCATCTGGTCCCTCAGTAATCTCAAATCCTGCTTTTGGCAGAAGACACTCCGTTTAGGAATGGACATTCCTTGAATTAAATGGTATTCAGGACTAAAAGGCATTCAGGTTTTATCATCCAAAGAGTCTTTGGGTTTTTTTTTTTTTTTTTCTGGCAACGGGAATCAAACTCACGACCTTGAGCTTGCCAGGCAGGAGCTGTGCCGCTGAGCTAAATCCCCAGCCCCTTCATCCAAAGAGTCTTAAGAACATCCCAGTTAACAGTTAAATTTGGTAGATAAAACCTACCTTGATTTAAACTTATGTAAATAATCTCCATTAGGATGTCCATTTGAAAAACAAAACATGCTAGGTTTGGTGGCCCACACCTATAATCTCAACACTCAGGAGGCTGAGGCAGGGGGATTGCTGCCAGTTGGAGGCTTCTCTGGGCTATGTAGTGAGTTCAAGGGCACCTGGATTACAAATAAGACCGTATCTCAAAAAACAAAAACACCAAAATGCAGCTGATTTCTATGAAGTCTAGGTCAACTCATAACTAATTTTGAGTGTAGTCACCTGGAGCAAGTACTACAAACAAATGAGTTCACACTATGAGAACTATTTTTATAGTGTTATCTTGGTGGTTTAAAGATTGGCTGCATTTTAGGCCAATGTTAGTTCCTCTGAATAAATAGGCTACAATGTGGAAAACATTTGATTGCCTAGGTGAATCACATTAAATCCTGGAGGGAGCCACTCAGACTGCTTCAAAGCTCAGGGGCATTTAAGGATGTGACTCTGCTTGTCTGGTGCAGGCGCACAGTGGGACACAGTTATGTAGCCATGTCTTAGCACAGGTAAACACACATACACTGGTTACAGCACAATGCAAGAATGTAAATATGAGATAACAACCTGTGTAAGAATTATACAATAAGGGTGCAGGCTCTCTTGTGCTCTTGTGCGCTGCTATGCTCCATGCTGCCTGCTGTTGCTGCTGTGCCTTGCCTACACGCATTGTTTAACCTTGGGACCTCACCCATGAAAATCTCCCTTGCCCCTCCCCACAGCAGGCTGACAAATCCAAATAACCAACCAACAGAACTGTATTTGTTATGACTCCCAGCAACAACCACAGTCATGCATGGCCTGGTCTAGGTCTGGTTTAAGGGCTGTTTCAAGAGGTATCTCATGTTGGGCACAGCAGCACACGCCTGTAATCCTAGCACTTGAGAGGCTGAGACAGGGCGATCTCCAGTTTAAGGCCAACCTGGACTACATAGTGAGACCCTGTCACTCACAAATAAGAACTGGTTAAATAGACAAGTTTTCCATCCCAATTACTGTTACTGAGTTTTGGGGTTCTGGGGACTCCTAGAGATTGTTTCTAGGTTGGTTTGAACAAAGAATTGACAAAACATGGGAAAAAAGTAGTGAGGTTTTAAATTTCTTTTTCTTTCTTTTTCTTTTTCTTTTCTTTTCTTTTTTTTTTTTTTTTTGGTCATTCTGAGACAGGATCTCACTACGCAGTTCAGGCTGGCCTTAAATTCACTTTGTAGGCCAGGCTGGCCTCAAACTTACAGCAATCCTCCTGCCTCAGCCTCCCGAGTGCTAAATTACAGGCACACCTGGTGACACTGAATTTTATTATGTAAAATGGCTGGGTTAAAAATATCATATCTTTGAGAGCTAGGAATGGTGACATTACCTATAATTCCAGTTACTTCAGAAGGTAAGATTGGAGGACCACAAGTTTGAGGACAGCCTGGGCAATTTAGTGAGACCCTGACTCAAAACTATAACTTTTTTTTTAAGACAGGGTCTCCCTATATAGTTTAGGTTGGCTTTGAACTGACTAACATAGGCTAGCCGCCACCATGCCCAGCTTTAAAATTGAAACACAAACAGGGCAGCTGGGTATAGTGGTACACAGCTGTAATCCCAGCACTCTGGGAGGCTGAGGCAGGAGGATCACAAGTTTGAGCCCCACCTTACTTTGTAAGACCCTGCCTCAAAAAACAAAACAATACACAAAATAGGGAGTGGGGATGTAGCCTAGCATGAAAGCCCCAAGTTTAATCCCCAGTACTGCCCCCCAAAAAGACTAGAGGGAGTCAGGAGCGGTGATGGACACCTGAAATCCTAGCTCTCTGGGAAGCTGAGGGAGGAGGGTGGCAAGTTTGAGGTTTGAATCCTGCCTGGGCAATTGAGGAAGACCCTGTTGCAAAATTTAAAGAGGGGCAAAGGAAGGTGAGGATGTAGCTCAGTACAAAGTCTCCCGGGTCAATCCTCAGTACCACACATAGAGAAAGTTTTGTTTAACAGTGAATGCTAATACTGCTATCACTTCCCAAAGAACGTTCTTGGAGTTGTCCTGAAAATATAAAAATTCAATTAGTAGTTTTTATAATTATTTTTATTAAAATTATTTTTTCTAGTAAAAATCAGGACACATGCTTAGGAAGTTGAGGAGGGGGTGTCAAATGGTGGATGGGATCAATTTTCCTGGAAATACATATACATAGTGTGGTGGCTTGACAACTGGTGGTCAACTTGTAGCACCTAAGGGAACTGAACCAGCGTGGTGCTGGGTGTGGGAGGCCCACCTGAGGACTGTTGCTGGCAGCATAAGAGGCAGAATGAGAGGAGCTGGTAGAAGCTGTTAGAGAGCTGCTGGTTCTCTTGGGCTATTCTGCTGGAGGACCTTGTCATGCTGGCTTTCCTGATAAACTCGGCTGTTCTCATTCGAGGAGGAGGAGCTTGGGGCATTGTTATCGCTATGAATGGCTACGGTTCACTTTGCGGGAGCTCTGGTCCTCGTTTTGAGCATCACTTCCTGCTCCAGAGGGGAAGAAGGTGCACAGCTCAGTCTCCTGGAGAAGCCTGTCTCATTGACTTTCCTGGTGGGAACTCAGCTGTCCTCATTTTCAGAGGAGCTCAGGACCTCACTCTTGCTGGGGATGGCTGTGGTACCTTTCGGGGGAGCTCTGGTTCTTCTGAGCATCGCTTCCTGGCTCCAGGGCAGATCCCTCATCTCGCTGGCATAGACTTTCTAACTTCTACCACTGACCTTTGGGCCTTCCCAGCGCAGATTCATGAAACAAACCTACATGAGACATTGTCGTGGGCTCTAGGCCTCCGGCCAGACTCATGGGAGGTATTGTTATGGGCTCTAGGTCTTCAGATGGACTCATTGAGGACATTGCTGTGGGATCCAGGCCCTCGGCTGGATTCTTTGGTCCTTAATGTGTGGACAGATTTCCTGCACTCTTTGTATATGATTCTTTGGGTAACTATTATAAATAATCTTATGTGTTCTGTATTTTTTTTTCTCCTTGTAAAACCTCAAACCATGACACATAGACTGGGATGGTGGTGAATACCTATAATCCCAATACTCTGGGAGGCTAAGAAAGGGAAATTGAGAGTTTGAGCCCAGGCAATTTAGGGAGATTGTCTTAGTTACTTTTCTTATTGCTGAGACAAAATGCCTGACACTCACAAGTTAAGGAGGAAACTTGCCAAGCGCATGGTTTATAGAGGTTTTAGTCCATAGTTGGCTGGCTCTAAGGCAGAGGAGAAACAGTCCATGGCAGGGGAGGCAGAAAGCAGTAAAGCAGCAGTGAGCCTGTCCCCTTACATTGCATCCAGGCTACTAAGTAACTCAGCAGGGGGCTGGGGCCTTCGCTTTGTAAACATCCTCCTCCTGTGCAAGGGGAGGCATGGAGGTGGTGTGAGTGCTACACCTGCCCTGGGGGAGGGGTGTGTGGCCCACTTACAATATAAGGGAGGAAAAGAGGCTTGAACCCCCCACTTTTTGCTTATTGCGTTTGCTGTCTTCTGCCACCATGAACTGTTGCCCCTGTGCCATGCCACTCTGCCTTGGAGTCAGCTGATTAGAGACTGAAACCTCCACAAACTGTGAGCTAAATAAACCTTTTCTTCCTTAATTGTGGGCATCAGGTATTTTGTCTCAGCAATGAGAGAAAAGTAACCAGACACCCAGGGTGGGGCTGTCCATTATCCACACTCAAAGCTGTATTAAACCAATTTAGTTATCACACACCCTTGGTCCGTAGTCACACACCCTACATCCAGCCAGCTCTAAAAGGCCCTACCAGTGAGTGCCTGAGGCTTTGGTGGGACATTATGTATAAGCTGTAGCAGAAACCCTGATTCAAAACAAAAGGGCTAGTGGGTAGAGCTCAGTGTGACGGTCTTGGCTTCAGTCCCCAGTATCGTAGAAAATACATACGCCTGTATTTATGGAGGCACATAGGACTTGGTACACCAAATCTAATATAGCTGGTGTCATTGTTCATACCTGTAATCCCAGCACTCAGGAGGCTGAGGAAGGAGGATTGTTTCTAGTCTGAGCCAGCCTGGGCTACATAATGAGTTCAAAACCAGCCTAAAGTACCCAGTCCCTATCTCAAAAAAGTTCAATATAAATAAATTGCACTTCATTCTGCAGACATTAGGGAAGCACCACAAATTTATAGACTGAGAAGGGATGTGGTGAGATAGGCCACATCTCTGGAAAGACACATCTAATAGCAGAATGGCATGGAGAGGAAAGACAGGCACAGTTAGGGGATGAGTACATCAGCTTCTGAGAGGACCAAGGGAAGACCTAATGGTCATGGATTAATTTAAGCCATTTTATATATTTAAAAATTTTTTTTCTTTGAGATAGAGTCTTGCTTTGTAATGCAGGCTGGACTTGAATTTACTATGTAGCCCAGGCTGGACAGGATCTTGTGGCAATCCTCCTGCCTCAGCCTCCCAAGTGCTGGGATTACAGACATGCACCACCACACCCAGTTTACTGCTATTTTTGAAAGAATGATGTTGGGGAGGCATGTGGACAGTTGTGTAAGGAATGCCTTTTAATCCTCCCTAAAAAAAATTTTTTTTTGGTGTCAGAAATCGAACTCCGGACCTTGCGCTTGCCAGGCAGGTGCTTCTGTCACTGAGCTATATCCCTGGTTCCTCCCTAAAAATTTAAATAAGGAATATTTAAGGAAAAACTACATTGCTAAATACAAGTATGTATTATCATGTGATTCAAATTTTTAAAATTCTAGGTGTAGTGGCACATGTCTATAGTTCCAGCTGCTGGGGAGGTGGAGATAGGAGGATCCCCTGAGTTCCACAAAACAAGACAACACAAAACAAAACAAAACAAAACAAAACAAAATCCCTTGCACTGGGGGGAAAAAAGGAAGCAAGAAATATTTCTCAAATCTCATGTAGCTTAGACATTATTCTAGGTCTGGGCAGCAATAAAACAGAATAAATCCCAACCTGCAGGGAGATTAAATTTTAGTAAGAGCACATAGTGAGCTAAGGAATCAATAAAGAATGTGTAGTATTCTGCCAGATAGTTGTGAGTGCTGTGGAGAAAATTAAGACGGACGAAAGCAAGAAAAGGCGTGCTGAACAAGACTGTGATTTCACACGAGGTAGTGGTACCTGCCTCATATAGTAGTAGTAAGGAAAGGCCTTAACTGTGCAAGTATCAGGACATGAGGAAGTGAACCAAGTGGATATTTTGGAGAACAGATGGACAAGGACATGCAGAAGGTCTGCGGACAGGAACCAGGCTTGGTGAGTTCCAGCCAGAAATCCAATGTGGGTGGGCAGGGAAGGACAGGGAGAGTTGATGCAGAAGGGATTAGAGAGAGTGCTTAGCGCCCCTATCATAAGGCCTTGCAGGCTGTTTTGATAACAGTGACAGGGGAAGGCACTAGGGGGTGTTAAACACAGGAATGGCATGATTAACTTGGATTTTTTTTGTGTGTGTGTGTCTTTTTGGGACAGGGTCTCGCTATGCAGTTCAGGCTGGCCTTGAGTTCACTTTGTAGCCCAGGCTGGTCTCCCACTTGCAATGATCTTCCTGCCTCGGCCTCCCGAGGGCTGATATTACAGACGTGCGCCACTACACCCGACCTTAACCTGGAATTTTTAAAGATACATGTGGATGCTGTGGAGAGAACAGATTATACAGCTCAAGAGACAAAGCAAGGAGACCGGTTAGAGGGGAACAACCCAGAGAGGAGATGACGGACACGTGGAGCAGTGTTTGTGGTAGCAGGATCAGTGCTGAAAAGTGATATTCTGGCTAATCATGAAGGTGGAGCCAGCAACATTCACTGACAGACTGGACGCGGGAGAGGAAAAGGAAAGCAAAGGCTGCGTCTTCTGATAAACGGCCTGAGCAGCTAGAAGGCCATAGCTGCTGTCTACCGCGAAGAGAAAGCTAGAGATGAGGAAGTGGAAGCGGGAACCAGGTACTGGGGCATCCTTCTGCACCTAAGGAAGTGACTATGAGAAGAGGAACAACAGCAACAGTATAAGGAAATGGCTGATGAGCATCTGCGGCCCGGCCTCAAGGTCCATGTTACAATTCTTGTTTGGATGTTATTCAAATACCAAAAGGACAGGTGGTAGGAGCATATTTCAGGTGTTGTCCAAAGCTGCACTGGATGCTAGAGGAAAAAAAGATTCGGAGCTACTTTTTAGGAGAGGTGTGACTGGGTAACATCAATATTTCTTTAAAATATGATGGTCTATTGGTCCCCCACAGGTTAACGTGAGCTGATTTAAAAGGCTCAGTCCTGGTTACTAGGTGACCTAATGACTTCCGGAGGCCTCCACTAGTTTGGGTTCTCCCGCAGCCCGGCCCATCCCGGCGGAGCCCCAGCCACGCCCACTCCCCCCCCGACAGCGCACTGCATGCTGGGAGTTGTAGTCCGGGCCGGCCTGTCCAGAAGGACCAAAGGGCACAGGAGTGTGTCTGCCCGCCCCTTGGGGCTGGAGGTCACCTCCCTTAGCTGCTCCCTAGCTTCCCTCGGGCGGGCGGAGCGTTCCCCGAGCACGGTTGGGTTTCACTGTGCCACCGTCTCTCATCTGGCTTTCAATAAAGTTTCCCCTTCCTCCCCTTGCACGGAGCGCAAGATGGCGGCCTCCCGGTCGCCCTTGGCCGTCCTGCGCGCCCTGGCGCGGACCCCGCGGAGTGGGGCTCGCGTGGGGTGCGGGGCCCGGGCCGCCGTCCCGGGGAGGCCCCTCTGGAAAGGTCAGTGACTGCCACGAGCGGGCCGGCCGGCCGAGCCCGGGCTGGGGAAGCGGCCCTTCCCCTGCTTCGCCCCTCTCCCCGTTTCCTCGGAGATGAGGTCCCGCGCGCGCCCTTCGCACGTTCTCTTGCTTGGTCCATACGGGGCACAGAACACCGACGCTGCCAAAGCGAGGAGCCCGCCCTGTGAGGTCCGAGGTCGGACCCCGGTTTGTTTCTCCCCCGGCAGGGCGGACAGCCGGCCCGGGGCGCGGCGCCCCCGCTGTGGGGGACCCCTCCCCGCCCGGGGTGCGGAGCCGGCCCGCCCAGGCCGCCCCGCTGCACTTCCGGGAGCACAGGCGGGAAGCGATCCCGCGGGGAGGGAGGACGCTAGGTGTTCCGGCTCACTCGAGGCTTCTGTGGGGTGTTTTGCCACTGAGCTTTCTTCATTCATTCGATTGTTTATGAATGGATGCATGCGTATTTTGAGTCACCACGGAGTGCTTTGCTCCTCTAGTCGTGATGTGTCCGCTGAAATGCAGGTTACTCGGGCAATGACCAGTGGTACTGATGGGCGGTACAGCTTTTCAATGAAGCTATTCTCCTTGCCTTTCCCATCCACGTGCTTACACTTTACTTTTTCTCGTCTCCAAGCGTCCTGTTACATAATTTAATAAGCTGATATACCTTACTCAAGTATATACTTCAATCGTGGGCGGTGGTGCAGGCTTGTAATCCCAGCCTTCTGGGAGGATGAGACAGGAGGGTCACAAGTTTGAGCCCAACCTGGGCAATTTAGTAATTTAAGAGACCCCATCTCAAAATAAAAACAAACAAGAAAGGCTGGAGATGTAGCTCAATGGGAAGACCCTGTGGTAAAAACAGAAAGCAAAACAATGAAATGTTAGACTTTTCCACAAAGATCAATTTAATGCACTTAATGTATAACGGTATATTTTGGTAGTTACACTGTGGATCGTAATACAAATTTTATT
Source organism: Chinchilla lanigera (assembly GCF_000276665.1). NCBI lineage: Eukaryota > Metazoa > Chordata > Mammalia > Rodentia > Chinchillidae > Chinchilla > Chinchilla lanigera. The sequence goes on from NW_004955411.1 coordinate 33,387,833, forward strand.
TTAGTTTTAGAATAGTCTGTGGGCGTGGTGGCGCACGCCTGTAATTCCAGTGCTCTAGAGGCTGAGGCCGGAGGATCCTTGTGAGTTTGAGACCAGTGTGGGCTACAAAGTGAGCTCAAGGTCAGCCTGAACTGCATAGCGAGACCCTGTCTCAAAAAGACAAAAAAAAAAAAAAAAAAAAAAAAAAAAAGAATAGTTGATAGGGCTGGGGGTTTAGTTTAGTGGTTTAGTTTAGCCTAGCCTGTTCAAGGTCTTGGGTTTGATCACCAACACTGCAAAAATTAAATGGACTAGAATATTCAATAAAGGCAAATGGGTACCAAAGATAAAAGTTACAAGGAAGTTATAGTAAGCTGTAAGACTGTCTTCTATCCTTATTTTTTAGCTGCTTCATTTTCCTCCTCCTCTAAAACTTGTTCTGTATGTGTTCTTTAGAGACATTCTATGTATGTACGAATGTGTATGTATATAAATATCAAAAATACAAGTAATAATATTCTAAATACACGTATGTATAAAGAACAGTTAATTCTATTAACTTTTTGTTGTTTTTTGAGACAGGGTCTCAGCTGTGTAGTTCAGGCTGGCCTTGAACTCACTATGCAGCTTAAGCTGTTCTCAAACTCACAGAGAACCTCCTGCTTCAGCTTCCTGAGTGCTGGGATTACAGGAGTGCACCACCAACAGCCCATTAACTGTTAATTTCTTTTTTTCACTTAATGTATTTTAGAGAACCTGGGCATGGTGTTACATGCTTGAAATTCCAGCACTCTGGGAGGCTAAGGCAGGATTGTAAGTTTGAACTTAACTCTAGCAACTTACACACTCAGCAAGACCCTATCTTAAAATAGAAAATAAAAAGGGCTTGGGAGGTAGCTCACTGACAAGGCCCTAGGTTGAGTCTTCAGTACTGGGAGAAAAATATAATATACATATATTACGGTATATATATATATATATATATATATATATATATATATATACACACGCCTTGGAAATCACTCATATCAATAAGTATAGCACAGCTTCAATTTCTGACTGTTAAAATAGTATTCCATTGTATGCATGTGCCATAATTATAGAAATTGATATTTAAGGAACATCATTACAATAATATGTATGAGTTACTGAATGCTGAATGCTTATTCTGTGTCCTGCAATATGCTGAGCGCTTTCTGCGTACGTTGTTTTACTTAACCGCGTTATTCTCATTTGGGGTCGTGAATCCAGAGTTGCAGATGCTGTGTGACTAGTAAATGGAGGAACTTGTGGGGCCAAGTGAAGGTCACACTTGGCTTTGCATCTGACCCTTTAAGGCCATACTATATACTGCCTCCTGTACTCAAAATTTAGGCAGGTCTGGGTATTGAGATTTGGTGAAAATGCAGTTAGGGTAGACTAATTTAATTGCAAGTGAAAATATTTCTTGTTATTGGGGGTAGTTCCTTTAAAAATGGCTCACCAATCAAAAGCATTCCAGGTCCTTCTTGCCCTGAACAAAGAATAGGAGGAGACAAGCCAATAACGGTGCCAAAAAGTTTATTTGAAAAATGTAGGGTAAAAGTGTGTGGGGAAAACCAGTTCTGCGGAGCAAACTTGGGCTGAACAAAGAAGAGATAAGATAGCTGGGCGTGGTGGCGCACGCCTGTAATCCCTGCACTCGGGAGGCTGAGGCAGGAAGATTGTTGTGAGTTTGAGGCCAGCCTGGGCTACAAAGTGAG
>NW_004955411.1:33391008-33393338 GCF_000276665.1 Chinchilla lanigera
TATTTTTAGAGGTAAAAGAACCAAAACATACTAACAAACACGCAGACATAAATGAAACAACATAAAAACAATACAGAATTTCAGAGGAGATGGAAAGAAATTAACAGTGGTTACTTTATCACATACTGTTATCTTTGTATTGGTTAGTCTGATAAAGAAATACAGGCATGCAGGAATGATAAAAAATCAACTGTTCCTGTCAAGAAAGCAATAGAAATTAATAGTACAATTATCACAGCCATCTTGTGTGTGTGTGTGTATACATATATTTTTTCCCTTTCTTTTTGTTTTTTGTTTTTTGTTTTTTTGAGACAGCCTCACTATGCAGTTCAAGCTGGCCTTGAACTCACAACGATCCTGCTGCCTCAGCCTCCCAAGTGCTGGGATTACAGGCATGCGCCACCATGCCTGGCCCCTTTCTTCTTTATTTTCTCCTTTCCCTCATCCCAGTTGTTCTTTCCTTTTCACCGGTTTCTTTCCTTTTCTCACTATCTATTGTACCTTTTAGATTTCGTTTACTCTTTCAGGTTCTTATACTAGGGGTTCTGTACTATACTAGTTCTATACTATACTTATATGATGTTTACACATGTGAGCCTTATTTATTTCACTTTTGAGTATGGTCTCTAGTGGCAACCATTTAATTTTTTTTTTTTTTTCTGGTTCTGGGAATTGAACTCACAACCTTGCGCTTGCCAGGCAGGTGCTTATGTTGCTCAGCTAGATCCCCAGCCCCACCATTTAATTATAAAAGCCTGGAGTTTTTCTTTATAGCTGAATAACATTCCATTATATAAAAATACTACATCTTTTTTATCTGTTCCTCAGTTGATGGGCATTTGAGTTGTTTCCACGATTTAGCTATTACAAATTGCACTGCTGTAAACATGGGTGCACATATATCATTGTGATATGATGTTTTTAGTTCTGGAAAAATGCCCAGAAGAGGAATAGCTGAGTTGAATGGGACCTCCAATCCTATTTTACTGAGGAATCTCCACACTGATTTCCACAGTGGTTGCACCAGTCTACACTCCCACCAGCAATGGAGAAGTGTTCCTTTTTCCCCCACAGCCTCTCCAGCATTTGTTGTTGGCTGATTTCTTGATGATAGCCATTCTTTCTGGGGTGAGATGGAATCTTAGTGTTGTTTTAATTTGCATTTCTCAAATGACTAATGATGTTTAACATTTTTTCACATATTTATTTGCCATTTGTATTTCTTTATCTGAGAAGTGTGTTTTCATCTCACGTGTCCATTTTTGTATTGGGTCTTTAAATTTGTGGGGGGCTGATTTTTTTAAAAATTCTTTATATGTTTGAGATAGAAGTCCTTTGTCTGAGGGGCAGTTGGCTAAAATTTTTTCCCAGTTTGTGGGTTTTCTTTTTACTCTGCTGGTGCTAAGCAAAGATTTCTGTTAAGTTTTGTTTTGTTTTGGTATGGGGAATCAAACTCAGTACCTCCTACTTGTCAGGCAGGCACTGTGCTGCTGAGCTATGCACCTGGCCCTAAGCAAAGATTTCTGAACTCAGCGGAATGGTGGTAGGTTTTTTAGGAAAAGTGATCACTACTGCAAATATGTACAATAAAAATAAAACATATTTTTAAAAAGAAAAATTGGGCCGGGCATGGTGGCGCATGCTGGAATCCCAGCGCTCAGGAGGCTGAGGCAGGAGGATCGCTTTGAGTGGGAGGCCAGCCTGGGCTACAAAGTGAGCTCAAGGCCAGCCTGAGCTGTATAGCAAGACCCTGTCTCAAAAAGACAAAAAAAAAAAAAGAAAAGAAAAGAAAAATTGATTAGTTCTATGTTAATGTGTTTACCCCGGCAGTTCTCTGGAAAACAGGAACGCTTGACTAGGGAGTATTGGGAGTGGGGTGATGATTTAGGAGGAAGTGAATGTAGTTTTAGGGCCTGCATTCCAGCTGCAGTGAAGGGCACTTGACCTTTTTTAGGTCAAATTGGTAGTCCTGGGGGAGGCAAGGAGAGAGTTGAATATCAACTTTGGGTCCCTAGTTTGGGTCATTACTGAGGTAATTAACAAGGGGAAACCCGACTGAGGCAGAATAGGGCCAGAAGCATTTTAGGGAGGGTTCCATTTGGAGCATGTTGTGTTTGAAGTATTTATGACAATGCCGGGGAGCATTAGTTGAGGGAACAGGGGGATCTGAGACTCCGAAAGGAAGTAGGAGGTACGGAGAGTGAAGGTAATGGAGAACAGGCTGGGAGTGTTGGAGTGAAAAGGAAGATTACTCTTTGAGGAAAACTGACTCTTTAATGATCTTTCTGAATTTGTCTTATGTGACTCATGTGTACCTTTAACTCCACAAT
>NW_004955411.1:33393628-33397790 GCF_000276665.1 Chinchilla lanigera
GGCAGTCCTAGTTCTAGAAGCGGGAGTAGCTAGGCAACGGTAGGCAGTCCTGACTTAAAGGGAAAGGCGCGTCTAACAGAAAATTAACTCAGACAACAGAAACTTAATGCTTAAGACTGCTACTAATGTACAATGGAGGTCAGGCACGATCTCCTACACTCTGTAGTCCTGGTTAGCCTCAAACTTACTGTGTAGCCCAGGCTGGCCTGGAGCTTGCCATCCTCCTGCCTCAGCCTCCTAAGTGCTGAGATTACAGGTATATGCAAGCATTTCCGCCTACAATCTCTTATTTAATATGTACAGATAGGAGATTGTTCCCAACTAGATATTAGTGTAAAGAGAACAAATCCTCCTTAACCATATGAATTCGTAGAAGTTATTAATAATACAGATCAGTGGTTAAGCAAATGGCCTTTAGATTTACTTTATACTACCCAAGTAGACTGAATATCTATGTGAAATTCATTTTGTGTTTGATGAATTTTTAAGATTATCATGTTAAAAAAAGTGTTCATGCCTGCTCTTGAGACTGATTAACTTCATGATAATTGAAGTTTTTTTTTTTTTTTTTTTTTTTTGGTTTTTGGTTTTTCTCTGGTGCCGGGAACTGAACTCACAACCTTGCGCTTGCCAGGCAGGCGCTTTTGCTGCTAAGCTAAATCCCCAGCCCTGAGTGTTGCTCTTCTTTTAAGTTTAGTATAATTTTTTCTATAGAGCACTTGCCTAGCATGTACAGGTCCCAGCATGGGTTCTGTTCCCAGCACAGGGAGGGGAAGAACAAATAAAATGGGGCTGGGGGTGTGGCTTAGTACTTACTTAGCTTGCACAAGACCCCAGAACCACATGCGTATGCATGCATGGGCGTGTAGTGCTCTAGGTGTAGTTCTGAGATGAAGGGAGGGGCAGATGTAGTAAGGTTGGCCCAAGATTACAACTGTTTGTAAAAAAAATTTCAGCCTGACGTGGTGCATGCCTGTAATCCCAGCACTGGGGAAGATGAGGCAGGAGGATTGCCCTGAGTTCAAGGCCAACCTGCAGTACATAGTGAGACCCTGTCTCAAAAAAAAAAAAAAATCCAGAGGCTTCACCAAGGCATGTTGATCTGCTGTACATTGGTACTGCTTTACAGTGCTTCAGGAGCTTTAGTTTCTTTAAGTAAATGATGCATGATTAAGTACATGACCTTTTTTATTAGTCTCTTCATAAAAGAACCACAAGCCGGGCATGGTGGTGTACGCCTGTAATCTCAGCACTTGGGAGGTTGAGGCAGGAGGATCACTGCAAGATCGAGGCCAGCCTGGGCTACAAAGTGAGCTCAAGGCCAGCCTGAGCTGCATAGTGAGACCCTGTCTCAAAAAGACAAAAAAAGAAAAAAAGAACCATAGACAGGTGTCAGAGGCCTAGAAATGGGCAGTGTAGCCCAGTAGAGCCATGTGCTCTAAAAATTTTCTGACTAAAGTCACTTAGCTTCATCCAGAAATTATCCCACACTTGTTTTCCTGTGGCATTCATCTTTCTCTAACCTGTGACTAAGATTTGTCCTGATTTTTCTCTAAAACCCTTTTGGGTATTACTTCTTCGCACTGTGTTTTGTCTTCTGTTGAGGTGCCGTCTTTATTTCTGCTCTCCCGAGTACCACAGCCTCCTTCATAACTCCCTTCACTGTCCCGTCACCCCTTCTAACTTCTCTCCATTGTTTCCACCCCCAAAGGTGCTCTTTGCAGTGTGTTCTTTATCCATACTCTTGTCCAGGCAGCATTTCCATCAGGTGTTAAAGCCTGAACATGCAGTGTTTTGCCCTTCTTTTAAAAACCTTTTTCAATTGTACATATTTGTGGGGTGGAGTGTGGTAATTTGACACATGGATACAATGTGTAATGTCAAATCAAAGTAATTAGCAATTACATCGATTTAATTTTTTTCTGTGCTGGGAACTTTCACACGCCTCTCTTGTAGCTCTTTATCAAATATATAGTAAGTTGTTGTCAGCTGGCATCACCTTACTCTGCTGTAAAACTTGAAAGAACTCATTGCTCCCTAACTGTATTTTCATACCGATTAACCGGCCTCCCTCTGTCCCCTTCACCCCTCCCTTTCCCAGCCTCTAGTGATTAGTATTCTACTCTACATCGATGAAAATAAACTTTTCTTTTTGTACTTAAGATTGAACCCTGTGCCTTTGCACTGAACTACCTCCCCAAACACCACCCAACCCCCTTTTGAAGAAAGTTTTGAGACAGGGCCTTGCTAAGTTAAGTTGCCCACCCTGGGCTCAAACTTGTGATCCTCCTGCCTCAGTCTCCCAGAGTGCTGGGAGTATGGTTGTGTGCCATCACACCTGTTTATTGTTGTGGTTGCCTAGACCTGACATCAGCCTCCTGTTGAAAACATGCTAAATTCTCTTGAGAAGTCCATGTGCAGAGGTTTGGGAAGTGTTCTGTGCATGTATCCAGGACCTTGTAACTAATAGGTCAGCCTACTTACCCAGCCAGTTTTGCCACACCCTAATCTCCTACCTCATTTCTGCCTCAACCTCCTGAGTGTTCAGATTACAGGTACAGACCACTATACCTGGTAGAAATGAACTTTTAATTAAGTCCTACGTATCTGTGAGAACACAGTATTTATTTTTCTGTGCTACACTTATTTCGCTTAACATAATGTTCTCCAGCTCTATCCATGAGCATGTAATTTTCATAGTGTTCCTTCACAGGCTCAAAATGTGATTCATATTTTAAATATAACTCCTGTAGATTCCATTAACAATTCTCATATGTGCACAAGCATGTACAATTTATAATACACTAACAATAGATATATCCATGAATTATCTTTTGCAAGAAAATAGGTCCTTTGGATCTCATTATTAAATAGTGTATGAACAGGGTGAATATTAAAGAGTTACTCTGTATGCTGGGCCATGCCTCTAATTACTTCTGAATAGCTTTATTCAGATTTTTAGGCAGTGTTTTACTGATTTGTTACCATGAAATTTAAAGTACTATTTTTTCCTGTTGTGGAGTTATACACATTGGCACATTTAAGATTAACTAGCTTCTAAAGAAAAAGAGTGATAACCAGAAAGCATTTAGTTTTAATTTTCATAATTTTTTCTATTTAAATCAAAAGCACCCTTTTAAAGCCCCTAAATCAGCCTTTCATAAATAAAGAGGAAATCATCTTGTGATCATTTCTTGATGATGGTGTATGTTGTTTCTCTGAAAAAAAGAGTTTAAGATTTGATTTTCTTCTATTCTATACTTTGTTTATTCATCATTGAATTGTGGTTGGGTATTTAACGTCACTGATAAGTGTTGACTCTTTGGATCATTGATGACTATTACAGTTTTCATCAAAGCAACTGAATCTTTATCTTTTGGGTATGAGTAGAACATAACAGCGCATAAATGGGCTGCCTGTGACCTCAATGTGAGCTTCAGCCATTGTAGAGAACATTTCTGGTCAGTGGCTACTGTTTGGTTTGTTAAAATCAAAACAAATATACAAATAACTCATGAATAATTGTGAACATAGTGTTTGAATGGATGTTTAATAAATATGCATTAAAAATCTAATTATAGTAATGAAGTTTACTGTTGAAATTTTAATCCAGCCCTTTAGCAGTAATAAATGTGCTTTTCCTCATTGTGCATTTTTCTCACAGCAGTTGAGCAAACATTTTAAAGTAGAAATCTGAATTCCTTATATAGTTTGATTTTGTTTCGCTAAACGTGTGCTCTTTTTGACGACAATCTTCTTTCTCTTCATGAAAAGTGAAGCTTCTTTATTCTATAACGGTTCTTTTGATGAATTTTGACCTGTCTGTTTTAGGGCTGACTGACATATGAGCTGTCAGAAGACTGCTAAAACACGACCTGGAAAGTTTGGATTGTGATTTGGATTTCATTCTGTTCTGCTGGATCCAGAATTTGGCATTTCCGTTTCCTCATCTGTAGAATGGGATTGATTATCCTAACTCTGCCTTACTCGGGAGACCAAATAACGAGGTTATTATGTGGGAAAATCTCTTTAAATGTAAGAAATGTTACATACGTGTGCAGCTGTGCTCAGAATAATTGAAATATTAATAGTGAAGTGCTAGAGGCAGTGGATTTGAGTCAGTGAGTATAAATGGAATGAACTCAACTTTTCTTTTTTTTTT
>NW_004955411.1:33398750-33407669 GCF_000276665.1 Chinchilla lanigera
TGCTGTGCCACTGAGCTAAATCCCCAGCCCCAGAAGTTCTTAATTTTAATGTAATCTAATTAATCAGTCTCCAGTTTGTGTTCTATTTCAGAAATAGATACCTCAAGATCATGAAGGTGTTACATTATTTTTAAGAAGCTTTATTGTTTTTTACTTTTACATTTGTAGCTATGATCCATTTGGAATGAATTTTTGTGTATGATGTTATGTTGGGGTCAGAATCCTGTTTTTCTACAGTTGACCCAGTAACTGTTTTGAATAGAGCATTTTTTTTGTCTGGGTTACTGCAGTGCAACTTTGGACATACATTAAGTTACTGGATGTGTGTAGGCTTCTATTTTGTTCTGTTCATCTGTTCTAGTTTCAATATCTACCGAACTAAGCCTGTATGTTTGTAGTAAGTCTTTATATCTGGTTGTATAAGCCTTCAACTTTGTTCTTTTCCAAGATCGACTGTGCCTGAGCTGTCTGACACCATACCATGAGTAACATTTGTACACTGCACACTTGAAATGTGTGACGTGATTGGCCAACTAAAATATTTAATTTTACTTAACTTTAATAACGTTTTAGAAAGATGCTTGAATTACCTGTTGGAAAACTTTAAAGTATTTTTGGAACAACTTGGGAAAGTAAATGTACGTTTTCAACCATAGATTTTATGAAGTTTTAAACACAAATTAACTGTTTCCCATGAAAGTCTAGCATACAACAGCAGGGAGTGCTGGGGCCTGCCGGTGCACACCTGTAATCCCAGCACTCTGGAGCTCAGGAAAAGTTTAGGGTCACCCTGGGCTACATAGTGAGCTCAAAGCTAGCTTGTACTACATAATGAGACAGTCTCAAAAAGCAAAGTTGAGTATCCAAACCAAGATATATTTTAAGGGTAAAAATGAATTATATAGACTGTATAAAAAAAGTAAAAATTTTAAAAAACCATTAAAATTTTTTGATTACATGTTGATTTCATGCTAATTATAATTCTTGATATCAAGCACTATGAAAGGTCTTAATTTTTACCTTGTTTGCGAATAACATGGTAGAAAAAAGATAACATGTTAGTGTTGCACTGGGTGTGCACCGCAGTTCCACCATTCTGCTGATGGAGCAGCTCACCATTATCATAAACTCTGCACCACTTATGAATTAATGGAATGAAAAGCCTGGTGTGGTGGTGCACACCTGTAATGTCAGCACTCAGGAGGCTGAGGCAGGAGGATCGTTTGGAGTTTGAGACCAACCTGGGCTTTAAAGCAAGCTCAAGGGCAGCCTGAACTGTATAGAGAGACCCTGTCTCAAAAAGACCAAAAAAAAAAAAAATTAATGGAACAAACTTTAAAAGAGAAAACACTGTATTTGACAAGAGGCAGAAGGAGAAGATAGACAGCTACTCCGAAGAGTAGGGGGTGCCAGAAAGGATTATACCTGTGGGGCTTGTCCTCAGCTTCCTTTCGTCTTGTTTTGGGGAACCTAGAACTTGTCACAACCAATTGGCATTCTAGATTGTCACAGATGGATCCCAGGCCATAGGGCCCTAACCTAAGTGCCATCACCTGTGCCTGTATGCACATTTGTAAGTGGACTTTGTTTTTCCTTGCCTGCTTGTCCTTGTTGGGTTTATCTCTGGGATTTATGGGTTGGATAGAAGTCCTATAGAAAAGGCAATTTAAAGTTAGTGAATAAGAGGATGCATGTTAACTAGTAAAGCAATACAGTGACCCTAGCATGGGAATATATAGATGTATAGGTGTGTATATTTTATTATTTTTTATTTTTTTGGTACTGGGAATCGAACTCAGGACTTGTGCTTGCCAGGCAGGTGCTTGTGCCACTGACCTATATCCTTGGCCCTTAAGTATGCATATTTCAATATGCTAAATAACTTTCATAGCTTTGTAAGCTAGGTAAGAGGAGCAGACATATAATGAATAATAAATACATAATTATAAATTGATAAAATAACAATGACAAGATTTGTCATATTTTCCTCTTTTATTGTATATTAAATTATTTCACAAAGATTTTTTTTAAAGTATTTGTTCTAGTTATGTTCTAGTTATCTCTTTCAGTCATACTATTCTTTTTTTTTTTTGTCTTTTTGAGACAGGGTCTCGCTGTGCAGTTCAGACTGGCCTTGAGCTCACTTTGTAGCCCAGGCTGGTCTTGAACTCCCAATGGTCGTCCTGCCTCAGCCTCCTGAGTGCTGTGATTACAGGCGTGCGCCACCACACCTGGCTAGTCATACTATTTTGTGTTTATTTTCACATTTGGTAGACAAGGTCTTTCTCATTACTTTCACTTGTCACTATTTTCTAAAGATTTTGGTAGAAGTATATTTAATTTATAAGTTAATTTAAGAAGAATTGGTAATGTTATAATGTAGCTTTCCTTTTAATAACATTGTTATGTATTTTTCCAAATTTTCAATTATTTAGATTTTTTCCATATAGACCTTATAAATTGATTGTTAGTATTCTTTATTTTAGGCTTTTCATTCCAATTTTAAATGAGATCCTTCTTTTCACCCTTTCTTTCCTACTCTGTTTTCCAACAGCTTGTTTCTGGTGTGACAGAAAGATAAAGCTGCTAAATGTGCTTACAGAATTCTCCAGTGCTTGAGAGAACATAATCAAATTATGTACATTTTGTTTTTTTTAGTACTGACCTTTGAACCAAAGGCCTATGCGTGCTAGGCAAGTGCTCTGCTCTGAGCAACATCCCTAGCCCAACCCATGTACTCTTTTTAAAATTGCGTGGTTCTGCACACCTGTAATCCCAGCACTCAGGAGGCTGAAGCAGGAGGATCGCTTTGAGTTCGAGGCCAGTCTGGACTACATAGTGAGTTCAGGGTCAGCCTGAACTACATAGTAAGACTCTGGCTCAGAAAAATTAAAAAACAAAACAAAACAAAACAAACACCTCAGAAGTGACTTGCTGTTTGTCTTAAGGATCGAATTCCAACTGCTGATCACTGCAAAGCCCTGCCTCACCTTGCCTCTGTGTACTTCTGTCTCTTGCCCCTGTCTGCCTTCCCCTTTATATCTCAGCCATACTAAACATATTTCTTTTCTTTTTTGGGGGTGGGTATCAGGAATGGAACTCAGGGCCTCACACTTGCCAGGCAGGTGCCGCGCCACTGAGCTAAATCGCTGGCCCATTTGTTTCATTTTAAGTGTGCCACACCCATGTGTTTCTGAGCCTCCTGGCAGCTCATGCATCTGCTTCCTTCTCTTCCCTTCCTCTTGCCTTTCCTCTGGCCTTTTGTCTTTTTTTTTGGTCTTGTTGAGACAGGGTCTCAGGCTGGGGATATAGCTCAGCGTCATAGGAGCTTGCCTGGCAAGGCTGAGGTCATGAATTTGAGTTCTGGAACCAAAAAGAAAGTGTCAAAAAGAGACAGAGTCTTACTACACAGTTCAGGCTGGCCTGGAGTTAACTTTGTATCCCAGGCTGGCCTCGAACTTGCAAGGATCCTCCTGCTTCAGCCTCTTGAGTGCTGGGATTACAGGTGTGCACCATCATGCTCAGCTCCTTTGTCTTTTTGATCTCAGTTGCAACACCATTTCCTTTGATTACCTTCCTTCATTCCCTGAAGTCAGCCTGGCTCTGAGATCCCGCTGCCACTGGCCCTTCCCTTCCTACAGACCGCTCTTACCAGAGGTGTTTATCCTCGTGTTTGGATCTTTCCCAGCGCACCCACAGTGTCCTGAGTGTGTTTACAGCATCCGTCCTGCTCCCCACTGAGTGCATTTGCAGTTTTCAGCACAGAGGTTTGCATTCACGATACTTTATAATTATTTGTTGAGTATTTACTGCTTAATTGAATTATTCCATTTAATAGCTTTTCATTTGGTTCCTTGCAGGATAATTAAGGTTCCAAAACTAAGTGCACTTTACTTAAATTTCGTGTTGGCAGGAACTTTGTCTCTTGTAGCACATCTTCTTGAATCGTGATCATGACCCAGCACTGATTTATGTCACAAATTGGTGTTATCTTCTTATTGGCAGATGAGGTCATTTATGCCTTCCTTTAGTGTTAGCTATATTAAAATTTTGTACTTGAAGCTAAGAAAGGTGTATATAGATAAATCTAATTATTGTCAAAATTCTTAGAAGCCTGCTGTGTAGAAAAGAGAGGCTTTGAGATTTATACGAAGAAGAATTTCTTGTCTCTGATATTTTGGCTCTGGTCTTTTCATGGGAAGAGCTGTTGGTGGTGGTGGGTTTGGGGAAGCACCGGGCGTTCCCAGAGGCATTGCCCCTTGAGTGCTGGCAGCAGAGCTCCACAGCTGCCCAGCTGAACCTGGATAGAGCCTGGGTTGGTTGTTCCAGGAGCCCTCAGTGCTCTAAATACAAGGTTTTTGTTTGGTTTTCTATTGCCTGGCTATGACAAGTGGGCACACAACCTTCACTTGCTGTGTGTAGTGCCCTTGCTGTTTTAAGGGGTGATATCTTGCTGGTCGGGGTCGCTTAGCTTCACCTAAGTTTCTTAATCTTTTAAAGTATTTATAACTGGGCATGGTGGCACCCGCTTGTAATCCCAGCACTCAGGAGGCTGAGGCAGGAGGATCACCATGAATTCAAAGCCAGCCTGAGCTACATAGTGAGACCCTGTCTCACAAAAAAAGTATTTAAATTTTTGTATGTATAGGGAAAAATAACACCTACTTCGTTTTTTTGGTTTTGTTTTTTTGGGGAAAAGTCAGAAAACATTAAGAAACTGCTATTTGTGTTCTGGAATATAGGACACACTAATGCTAGCTTCCTTTTTACCTTTCAGAATTATGTGACTCAGGAATCATTTTATTCATTCAGTTACTTAGGTGCGAGCGATTGACCCTGCATAGGCCAAGCACATGCTGTACTACTGATCCATTTCCCAGGCCTGAATTTTCAAAGGAGTCCAAATTTTGAAAAGAAAACTCTTAAGTTGTTAAGATGAACATAAGGCATTGAGTTTTTCAGGTTTACGTAAATGCCTCTCATAATCAGTGGACTTCTTAAACTGTTCTACTGAAGTAAATATATAATGCTTTGAAGTAGCCACGTTAACCATAAATTATATTGAGTATTTCTAGGTATACAGCTGGATATGTACGAATGGATAATACAGAAAGGTAGTTTTCTCTGCCTTGGAAACACTTGACGTTTGTATGGACAGATGTCACGTTTCTGGCCTTCAAGTCTTTCCTGTAAACCTTTGTCTTTTCTCTGTGTTGTGCGGAGGGCTCAGGGCCTTGTGCATGGTGCGTAGGAGACAGGCAAAGCCCTGATCATTGAGCTGTAGCCCCAGCCCAGAAACTTTTAAAATTTCTTAAAAGGAAAGTGTTTAGTTTCTGTTGAAATAGTCTGGTCCACTATTTTGCCTAATTTTTACTTTTTTCTTTGAGACAGGATCTCACTGTGTAGTTTAGGCTGGCCTTGAACTCACTATGTAGCCCAGGCTGGCCTAAAACGCATGACAATCCTCCTGCCTCAGCCTCCCAAGTGCTGGGATTAGAGGCGTGTACTACCACCTGTGGCGATAATTTTTAAAAGATTATAGACGTAGGCATGGTGGCACACACCTATTATTCCAGCATTCTGGAAGGCAGAGGCAAGAGGATCACAGATTCTAGCCCAGATTGGGTAATTTAGTGATTTAGCGGGTGCCTGTCTCAAAATAAAAAATAGAAAAGAACAGGGGATATAGCCCAATGCAGAGGGTCTGGGTCCAAGCCCTGCAAGAACAAAACCAGACCAACAAGACAACCAAATGAACAAAAATCACTAAAAGGTAATTCAGGGTAACGTAAAGTACCAAAACTGCATGGGCTCTATATTTCCCTCACTCATTTCACTGCAGCTCTGTGGAAACAGTGTCTGTACAGTTAAGCTTTATGACCCAAGTCCCGAGGATGACTGTTTGTGGTGTTCCGGAATACTTTCGCCTCGTGTTCTTAAGATGCCTGGAGTAGTCCACGTGTTCTGATATCACAGGTTGAAGAACAGAGGCAGGAGGGAAGGAGTTCCTGTCCCTGCTTCCTTCTGAGAGCGCTGGGGGAGACTCTGCTAGAGGCTGACATCCCCTCAGGCATCATCAGCTGCCTGGGAAAACAACACTGCCATGACTGAGAGTCAAAATACTAGAATCAGCACCTTGTGGTAGCACATTCCTGTAATCTCAACACTCTGGGAGACTGAGGCAGGAAGATTGCAAATCCAAGCCCATACTGGGCCACACAGTGATTTAACAAGATCTCTTCTCAAAAAAAGAAAAAAAAAAAAATCTGGGGATGGAGCTCAGTGTGAAGGATCTAAGTTCAATCCCCAGTACCACAAATATGAGATAAAATAAAATTAAAAACAACAAAAAAAAGAGGGCCGGCGATAAGTTCAATTCCTGGTCCCCCTCCCCCGCCAAAAGAAAGAGGGTTAGGAATGCTGTTGTTATAATCTATATGATCTTGTTGAGTTTACTGCAAATTTTGATTTAGTGGCTTGGGAATGGATTCTATATTTCTGTTCGACTCGCAGAGTTGCCCAGACTGCTGATCAGAGGCCCTTGGAGATTTTTGTTTCGTTTTTGTTTTTGAGACAGGGTCTCCCTATGTAGTTCAGACTGGACTTGAACTCACTGTGCCCTGGCTGGCGTCAAGCTTGCAGTGATCCTCCTGTCTCAGCCTCCTGGGTGCTGGGATTAACAGGTACACACCACCATACATGGCAAATATCACTCTTATTTTCATCAGTTTACTTATTGCAACCTGATACTTTTTTGATTATTTATTTTTTTTTTTGTCGATATTTTTTGTTTGTTTTGGAGTAAAGACTCCACAGGAAGAAGAACTTGTTCTGCTTGGTGCTTTTTTTACCTGTGGCAAGAATAGCACCAGAGATATATTTGGTTCTCAATAAAAAAGAGTGAACAAACAAAATTATCCATGATTTTTAAAAATGCGTGCGATAGGATTATTGAAAAGATTAATACAAATAATTGTTTTGTTATTTAATCTGGTCCCTGGCACACAATGACTGTTCTATAAGTGTGAGCTGCTATTACATTTAAAACTATTGTTTTGACAGTTCTTTTAAAATAGTATGGTTAGCTGGGCATGGTGGTGCATGCCTATAATCCTAGCACTCAGGAGGCTGAGGCAGGAGGATCATTGCAAGTTTGATTGATTTTTTTTTTTTTTTTTTTTGTCTTTTTGAGATAGGGTCTCCCTGTGCAGTTTAGGCTGGCCTTGAACTCACTTTGTAGCCCAGGCTGGTCTCGAACTCCCAATGGTCCTCCTGCCTCAGCCTCCCGAGTGCTGAGATAACAGGCATATGCCACCACACCTGGCAGTGATGGTTGCAAGTTTGCGACCAGCCTGGGCTACAAAGTGAGCTCAAGGCCAGTCTGAACTGCATAGTGAGACCCAGTCTCAAAAAAAAAAAAAAAAGAAAAAAAAAAAGAAATATTGGTTTGGCTGTAGTTTAGTGGTAGAAGTATGAGCTTACTGTGTGTGGGGGCTCTGGCCTCAATCCCTGATGTCAAAGAAAAGAAAAACAAAAACCCAAGCAGTAGTTTTTAGTCTGCTTTATTTACAAACTTGGTTGAAAATTTGAAAAAGGGTTATTGTGTACTTGAGGTCTTGCCTCAGAAAATATACACATAATTTTCTTCTAAATTCAGGAGGCTTACAGATATCTATCTCTGTCACACACCTTTTTTTTTTCCCTGTCATGCACCTTAACTCCAGTTTTCCTAACCTCTTTTTTTTTTTTTTTTTTGTTTTTGAGACAGGGTCTTGCTATGTAGTTCAGGCTGGTCTTGAACTCACTGTGGAGCCCAGGCTGGCCTTGAACTTGTGGCAGTCCTCCTGCCTCAACCTCCGGAGTACTGGGATTACAGGCGTGCACCTATTTATTTTGTGGTGCTGGAAACTGAAGCCAGTGTTTGTACCAAAAAGTCTTGTTAGGGTCATCCGTGACAATGTGTCTTTTCTAATTTTTTTTTTTTTTGGAAACAGGGTCTCACCATGTAGCTGAGGCTGGTCTTGAATTTACCATGTAGCTGAGGCTGATCTTGAACTCATGGAGGTCCTCTTGCCTTAGCCTCCTGAGGGCACCACCCTGATTGGCTCTAATTTATTTTATAATGTACTGTTGTGCTGTCTCTTCTTCCCACATTGTTGGATGCCTGTGTTATCAGGAACATGTAATTTACCTAGCCATGGTGGTGCGCGCCTGTGATCCCAGCTACTCTGGAAGCTGAGGCTGCAGGATCACAAGTTCCAGAACAGCTTGGACAACTCAGCAAGAAGACCATGTCTTTAAAAGGGAGTCGGGGTGGGCTCTGGGTTTGTAGCTCAGTGCTAGAGCATTTGCCTAGCAAGCTGGAGGCCCTACAGTTAATCTCTAGAACTGCCAAACATAACAAAAATAAAAACAACCTGGAAAATAATGTGGCTTATTATATGTTAATATGGTGAGATTAGTTAATTGAAACCTATTAGTATAGACTTCAAGAGTGTAGAACTCCTTAAGAGTTTTATTTGTTCCAAACTTAGTATTTTAGGATGGGACCTTAACAAACATGGAGGGAAGTTGCTTCTTCCTGGGCGGTAGTGTTTTAGAACACATGGTGGATGTTACTCACGATCCGGGGGACTTTGTATAGGAAGTGTGGCAGGCAGCAGCAGTGACACAACACAAAGCAGGACTTGGACCCTGTGTCCAGGGAAAGCAGCACTGTGACAAGAGCAAGACAAACTACAAAGAAGAGTGTGCTGAGGCTTGGCTGCCTTGAGCTCAATTGCAGGCCTAAGAGAGTGCTGGCCGTTAGAGATGCAGGCATCTCACTCTGAGAGGAGAGGAGAAAAAGGGCCAAGTGGTCTGACGCTCAGCTTCATCTTTCATTTTATTATGGAGACAATTTTTTTTTTTTTTTTTTTT
>NW_004955411.1:33414455-33422571 GCF_000276665.1 Chinchilla lanigera
GCGCTGCCCTCAGGGAGTAGCTGGGAAATACCTGGCTCTCTCCGCAGGTTTCAGCTGGGAACAGTGGCGGTGTGGGTGGAGTTATTTTTAATTTAAAGAAAGTAAGGTATGTGTGTGTGTGTGTGTAGGGGTCAAAGCAATCACAACTATATTCTCAGTGTGAAGAAACTTCTCTTTTTCGTAGGGGAGATAAGACTAAATAGGATCTAAGAAGTTGTACTACACTATCCAAGAAGCTGTGATTAATTATTCAAAAGTGGGGACACCAAGATGCTGATGGAATTTTACTTATTTACTTTGTGATACTGGAGACTGACCCCAGGTCTCCCATGTGTGAGGCAACTGGTCTACCACTAAGCTCTGCCCTAGCCCTCGGCTAAAGCTTACAGCAAGTAAGTGGGCTATGGGGTGTCTTAGAGTCTTCCTGAAACTTGGTTTTAAGTAGTGAAGCAAGGTACCAAACTGAGGTGTTAGAACAGCACAGACTTCCTGGGCTTCTAAAATGTTCCATTTTTGTTTGTAGATTACTGTGTGGAACTTCAGAATGGCATTTTCCTGCTGTCCATTTGGAGCACAATAAGACAAATTAATACAAATCAAAATAATATGGCAGCAGCATCACATAATTTGTGTACACTGATGTAGTAACAGATTTAATTTAGTGCAGCTTTTGAGAAGTCTTTGTTTTTCAATTTATACAGCTGCTCTCCAGGGCTAAGCCGGCCAGTCTTTCCATCTTGAGTATCTTGCCTGATCCTCTTTTTATTTCTTCTGATTGGCTGAATGGATACCTTGTCTGCTATGCACCTTGGTTTCCTTTTAGAAAAATGAGAAGAAAGTGGACCCTCCTAACCAGAGATGTGAGGCAAGCAAAAATAAAGGCGGAAGGGAAGGCAGAAACCAAGATAAGCAACGTGCTTTGTCTGTAGTCCTAGTGTTCCCTACAGATAACTGTCAACATTAGAGCTTTTACAGCAATAAGTAGGGCTGTGAAGGCTGGGAGTAGCTCCTGGATTGGCAGCAGTGCTCCCTAGGTGACCTTGGCAGAGATCTGATCACAGTTGAGGGGTGAGGGGGATGTGAGGGAGTGGCCACAAGAAGTAAGGTTTCCATGCCCAAATGGTCTGTCCATGCAGGCCAAGAGGGAGGGCAGACGTGCCATCGCTGTGGGATCAGGAGGCTCACTTGTTACAGTGGTTGGTGGTCTTTTGCTTTTCCTTCCTGGCAGTACTGGGATTGATCCCCAGTGTCTGATGTATGCCAGGCAAGTGTCTACCCCTGAGCTGTATCCCCAGCCCTTGTTTGTTTTATTTTGAGAGAGGGTATCATTAAGTCTCCAAGGCTGGCTTTGTGATCCTCTTGCCTCAGCCTGCCAAGTAGCTGGGCTCACAGGTGTGTACCACCATACCTGGCTTTGTTGGTGTTTTCTTTTTTTTCAAATTAATTTTATTGGTACATTTTAGATATACATAATGATTGTATCCATCATATGGAATTTGTACCTGTACATGATGTAACTTGATTCTTTTTTCCTCCTTCCTTCCCTTCCCTTCAACCACTGTTGATATTTTGTGAAAATGAGGGAAAGGGTTGAGGGACAGGAAGAAATTAGTAGAGAGGGGAAGGTGGATGATAGAATAAAAAGGTGGTTAATGAGAGGAATGAGATCTCTGCAAAGGTTGGAAGTCATGGGTTAAAGAACTGATAAACACCTCCCACATACCAGCTCCTATTTAGTGGCAAATGCAGCATCAAACAAGACCAACAAAAATCCCTGCCCTCAAAGAGCATACGTTCTGCCGTTGAAACCAAACCCAGGAAAATATATAAGCAAAATGTATGGTATTTAATATAACTAAATCTAATGAGAGTTTTTGTCCACTATTTAACAAAGTATTACAAAGTATTTCTTAGGGGCGTGCTAGAGATTGAACCCAGCGCTTTGCATATGTTAAGCATGTGCTCATTTGTTGGTTTTTGATGTAATTTCTTGTGCAATTGGGATTCTGTTCAGAAGGTTCTTGCTACACCTATATCTTCACAATTTTTATCTATTTTCCAGCAGATTCACTGTCTCTGTTTTAATATCTAGATCTTTGAGTCTTTTTTATTTTAATTTAGTACATGGCAAGAGCTATGGTTCCCTGTCCGAGGCTGTCTCCTGTAACCATCTCTCACCAGTCACTGTGGGAGGGTAACACTGGGAGTCCTAAAGTAAAGTTGTTAGTTAGTGAGTCCCAGATTTAAATAATCAACCCCTTCCTGAAGTGGTGCCTGATCAGGCGCTGGTGATATGGTGGCTGCTCATGCTTGAATCCCCCTCCAGTTATTGTCTGCCATGTGGAAGGAGTCCCCGTGGGGCAAAACCCCACACTGTTTTTGCAGTTCACAAAGGCTGTTGGTTGGGTTGGGGATGTCCCTCGGTGGTAGAGTTCTTGCCTTCATGCACAAGGCCCTGGGTTTGATCCCCAGCACCACAAAGAAAAAACAAAACAAACAAAAAACCAAAGGCTGTTGGCTCTGCTGTGTTTCTGCTTGCCTCTCCCAGACCTGGCTGCTTACCTTGCTTCTGGGGAGCCTGGTTCAAGCTACCAGAGCCAGGGAGAAAGTCCAAACTGTGCCCTTCTTTTCTCTGCGTCGTGCCCTGTGTTTCCACCTTCTCTGTACTTCTCATTCTTTTCTTTCTCCTGATTGCTGGTGATCTGTTTCTCTCTCTCTTTATTTTTCTTTGACAAGTTGTTTTTTTTCAGGGTCTAGATGTTGGGTCTCAGAGGGGGTGAATTTTGCTACTGATCACAGCTCTGCTATTTTCTTTCTCCCTGCCAGATAGTCTATATATCACTGCTCTATTTTTTTGGTCCCTCCACACTTATTTAAAAACAGACAAAAGCTTTTATATTCCCTACCCCATGCTGTGGGTAGTTGATAATTTCTTTTATCAGTGAATATTTTGAAGCACATAAGGTGAGCAGAGTTGAATTCAGGCTGGGGCTGTTTTATGGATTTTTTGAATCCTAGAAGCAGGGTGTCCTCTGTGTCAGGGGTTCCCAAGACCACTGCAGCTTGCGGACTCTTTAGGAGGACTCACCACATAATCGTACTCATGGGTAGGGTTTATTACAGCGTTTATTACAGGTTTATTCTTTCTTTAGCCACTCCTGGGACAGAAATGATTGGCTGATGTGAAGTCCAATCATAATCCCATCCCTACCCTTGATGTCAGCCAGAAAGTGAAGAAATGATAATAAGCTCATTACAAAGCTCAGTCAGCAAAGGGAAAAGGTACGTGGAGCAAAGTCTGCAGGAAATCAGACACAAGCTTCCAAGAGTTCTCTGCCGGTAGGGCGAGTCACGTAGAACATTCTTTAGCAACTGATTGTGACAACAGGGATGAAATGGTATCTGTTAGGAAAGATCATTTGAGATACAGGGTCTGGGTTTTTGCTGGGGGCTGGCTGCACAGGCACCCTCTGCCTAGCATGTGCCAGTGTTCTGGACTGGTTGAAGGAAGCTACGTTCGTCTGAAGCTACACTGTGCATTGTACAGAAGTCTGGGCGCAGTGAATCGCTCTTACCACTTCCGGAACAAAGAGAACCTCTTGAAATTCAGCTTCCATCGGGGGCAATCTTGTAAGCGGGCCTGTGTATGGAAAGCAGTCTCGGGCCTGCTGTGTTAACCCTCTGCACATAATTTGTACTTAATGTGATTCTATAGGATGGAGAAGTAGCTTCAGGAAAATGGGAGTGGTGTGGATGTAGGTAAGAGGAGTGGTGACCAGGGTGGGGCTTTGTGCCCTCTTCTTCTCACTTTTTTCCTTAATAAATTGAGGATTCCATGGAAGATTTTATATGTAGAAAAGGTTTTACTATTAAAATGAAGTTTAAAAGCCACTCATTTAAACAGTGTGATGGACTTCAAGTGTTAAACCAACTTTAGAAGAAGAAGTCATCAATTTGGACTGAGCTTGTGCATTAGGGTCCATCAGACCAAACCAGAATGGAAGTGCTCAGGCTAAAGTTCCATATCATCAAGTCAGATGTGTGTATATGACCTTCCCAGGAACCAAGAGATTTGGCCAAATTCCTGAACAGGCCAGTTCTAGCCAACATAACGAGGAAGTCTCTCGCCTTTACATGGACAATAACTTGGAAACAACTGATCCACTTTTTGTTTTTTGTTTCTGCTTTTCTCAATCCTTCTGTGTCTATGGAATCAACCTCTGCTCAGCTCATCAGAATGCCCATTTTATTTTATGGGATAAATACTCGTACAGTTCTAAAATCCCAGAGAATGCCAAGTAAGATCTTTTGTTGTTATTGTTGTTAGTTTGTTTTTGTTTTTTATTTTGAGACAGGGTCTTGCTGAGTTGCGACCCTCCTACCTCAGAGGCACCCTAGCCCCAGTGGTGGCCTTATGGGCATGTGCCACCACACCTGGTCCCATAAGATCTTTAAATTTGTTGGAATTTTGTCTTTTGACACAAGGAAAGTGTTAGTGAAATTGCATTTCTACTTGTGGAGGATATTTTAGAGATGATGATAATGGTAAGTTCGGGACCGTGAAGGCAATTGAAGGCAGGGAGTCTACTGTGATAGCTCAGATGAGAGATAATGAGCCCCCGGTGTGGGTAGGCAGTAAGAAGAGGGGAGGAGGGAGTGGGCACAGGATGGAGTAACACTGATGATTGATTGCTGAGAAACTTGTTGAATGGTAGAGAAAAGGGTGTGGAATGGAGGAAGAGAAATTCCTGTTACTCTGAGGTTTCTCACTTGCTGGCTTCAGAAAATGAAAGAACCGAGGGCTCTTCCAACCTGGTTCACACTTTTACTTCAGTTGCGGGGAGGGGAGCAAAGGCTGCTTCTGCTTATTGCTTCTGAAAAATAAGAGAGGGGGCTGGGAGAATAGCTCCGTGCAAGAACATGTGTTTAGCATGGTGGATCCTGGGTCCCATCCCTAGCACATAAACAAACTAACAAACAAACAGGGAATCACCTGCCTAGTAAATCTTGCCCAAAGAAAGAATGGAATTATTATCATTTCTTCACTTTCTGGCTGAGATCAAGGGTAGGGATGGGATTATGATTGGATTTCATGTCAGCCAATCATTTCTGTCCCAGGAGTGGCTAAAGAAAGAAGCAGGACACCATTCTGCTTTGAACTAACCTTCAAGATTGAACACAGAAAAGGGAAGAAAATCTCATAAGCAGGGGCCTGAAGTTGATGAACTGTGTTGTGTTGTTTTGTGTAGAGAATAAAGGGGCAGTAGAAAAACTCTTAAGTCTCAAAGCACCAGAAGAGTGAGGCCTAACTCAAAAAAAGCACCACTCTCCCTACCTTGGAGAAGGAAAAGAGGAACCTAGGTGGCTACTTTAATGGTACAGAGGCAAAACAGAGACTCTGTAGCCGATCAGGCTTTCTAGAAGAGGGGTTATAATTGTAGTGTATAGTTTTAAGCATATTTTTCAAATGGTCAATTAGAAATACATTTATTGAGGTTAATACAGTAATTCAGTGACAAAGTGCTTGCCTAGTATGCACAAAGCCCTTGATTCAATCCCCAGCAGAGGGCAAAATAACAACATATATATATATATATATATATATATATATACATACATACATACACAAACATGTGTGTATATATCTTATATATATGATTTATTTTATGTTATTTTAATAAAAGTGAGATCTATAGGGCCAGCCATGGTGGCACATGACTAATCCTAGCACTCAGCAGGCTGAGGCAGGAGGGTTGCCATGGGTTCGAGGCCAGCCTGGGCTACATAGTGGGTTCAAGGACAGCTTGAACTACAGAGTGAGACTGTTTCAAAAAACAAACAAAACCCCACAAAAACAAAAAAGGTGATATTTATAAAAACTGCTAAAATAAATAAAGTTATAACTGTTTAAAAGTTTTAATGTGTCCCATGTGGAACACTATGAAATATCTTTTAAAAAGTCTAAAACTTAATGTTTGTTTTTATTTATAGCCTACACAGTTCAGACACTTGACAGTGTGACCCGAACTGCTGCTTCTGAGGCCTATTTGAAAGCTTTGGCTGTTTGCCATGGACCTCTGGACCACTATGACTTTCTGATCAAAGCTCATGAGCTGAAGGACGATGAACATCAAAGAAGAGTCATACAGTGTTTGCAGAAATTGCATGAGGACCTTGAAAGATACAGTGCAGAGGCGGAAGGCTTTCTTTCAAAGGTAAGGTTTGTGTGTGATATTGGAAGATGGAACAGTTGAAAATGTAAGCATTTTATAAAAAGGATTCTATGCAGTGGGACGTAGTCATGAAATAGCTTGAAAACTCCCCTTTCAACAAGTTCTATTTGATCTCCATTCCTGACCTTGCGATGTTCCATAGCTTTTTTTCACCTTCGTGGATTCAAACAGCTTCATAATTAGGTTATTAAAAAATGCAGTCCAGTTGAAATGAAAACTTCCAAGCCTACTCTTTGCAATTCCAATGCAGTCCCAAACTTTCTGCTTCTCTAGCTTAAGCCTCATTGTGCCCTCTGTAGCCGACAAGGGGGTGTGGTTTGTTCTTCTGCTTTCCCTCCTCTTCCTTTCTCTGCTTGCCTAATTTCTCTGGGGTCGGAATGAGAGGGATGAAAGTATAGAGCCAAATAGCGATGTTCGTCGCCCCGCCAGCTGTTGCCCTTTTTGTGTGGTGACCCGCTAGCTCTTGAAGAGGAACAGTATGGGCTCTTCAAGACTCTCCTGGGGGCCTCAACGCTGCTGCATTCTTTGACTCCTCTTGTGACTGTGAGGAAGGATCTCACTCCTCTGCGTCCTGCTGGGTTCCCCTTGCCCTTACACCTAGACTTCTTGTGTTGGGTCCTCTCAGGACAGCTTTCACTGGATCACCTTTTATGATGTCTACTTAGGCCACAAGAAGCATGACATTTTGTTTTCTACAACTCCTACTGCATAAGTGGCAGTAGTCAGCCTCCTACCTTTGGACTTCTGCAGTCGGAAGAGACATCTAATTGTCTGTCTTGTACACCCTCCTGTTTCTAAGGATGCGTGTCAGGTTCTGCTGTGAGCTCTTCCACACTCTGCCTTGGTAGTTGCCCGTGGAATTCCTCACCTAGTTAAGCATCCAGCTGAGGGTGGGGAAGAGGAGGGGAGCTCATCTTACATGCAGTTGTAATCTCCTTGGGTGCCCCCTGGCAGCCCCCAGTACATGGGTGAGGTAAGGCCAAGCAGTTCTTACAAGGCTAACAGCTTTCTATCTTGTTCCCTCACTTCAGTCCTACTTTGGTTTTAGTCCTGTTTTTGACTATTTTTTTTTCTTTTAAGTAATTCCTGTGCAGGTGTATTTAGTGCCTCTCTTTAGTGTGTATAGGAAACTTGCCTGTCCTTATTCTCAGCTTTAAAGCTTTTGCTGAAATTCTGTCACATCAGGAAAACTCTCATTCTCATAATATCCTCGCCCAGAAGCCAGTTTCATTAGTGGTGTCATTTTTAAATTATGAAGGATGGTAGTGGTAATAAGAATTATAATATGGTTCAACCTAAGAAACTGGCTTTTCCTTAATGGACTGGCCACTAATCTTCCCCTTGCCCCAACCCAAATATTCTTTTGTTGTAAGGTCTTTAGAAAAATGGACTGTATCACATGTATTAGTCATATTTTATTTAAAACTCTTATGAAAGTACATTTACATTTTAAAAAGGACTTGAGGGCAAAATAAAAAAAAAGAATGATTTCAAAGTACAGTTAAGTAATGTTATTTCTATATAAAGTAAAAGGCTGCCCTTGTGTTAACAGCTTTTGGGCAAGAGAAATAGATTCTTGTAGGTAACAGAATGAAATGGAGATTTAGAATAGTATTACGTGTGAGAACAGTGAGGAAGCGGGTGTCTAATGCATAGTCAGCCCTCACCGTGCGGTGCTCTGCTGTTCATGTAATCCACTGTCTCAGTCTGGTCTGCTCCAGCAAAATTATAAATGCTGATGCACCCGTCATCACAGAAGGAGACTTGGGCTATCAGATTGTCCAGGAATACAAGATCTTTATCTGTAGAATGCTTAATTCTGGTAAACAAAATTTACTATTTTATGGACTTTGATTCTATCTTTTTATTTTATTATTTATTTA
>NW_004955411.1:33422696-33436431 GCF_000276665.1 Chinchilla lanigera
TTATGGTAGACTTACTTTTTTTCTCCTTCTAGGCCTAAAATACTTTCTGTAAGCCTGTGCTATCATATTAAAACAAAGTGTACCTCCTTTACAGAGTGCCAGATTTATTAATCCACGAGAAAAAGTCGGTAGCACTGTATTGGGCTTTACTTACCTATATAACATTGTTTTCTTTAACAAATATTTGAAGAAGTTATAAGTGTGCTGTCTGAGTGACAAACTATGAAGAATGAGCATTTATGGACTCTTCACTTTTGTTAGCAAATAAAACTTACAGCCAGGTTAATGTGACACATTTAATGTATGCATAATTGTTATTGTGCCGTGAGGTAATTAGGCATAAATGGTAAGTAGTTCATGTAAATCACTGTAATTAGAATTACTTTTACACAGCCAAATCAAGCATTTCTAGAGTCAGGGAGAGAGAATTAAATAGAATATGGAGCTGTTCTGCAAATCTCAGTTTCCATTAATCAGGGGTGTGAAGGAAATGAGGTTTTTTCATTCCTTGGGAGGAGACTTCATAGCATATTTGTAGGGCAGTACGGTTAGGGGTGCCATATAACAATGTTCTGGTCAGTAGTGGGCTACATGTACAGCAGTGGCCCCATAATATTATAAAGGAACTCAAACAGTCCTATCCCATGGTAATGTAGTAAGCAAACCTACTGTACTAGAATCATATAAAAACTAGCATTGTATACAGCATATAATACATGATCATCAAAATAAACACCTATTACTGATGTATGTATTCACTACACTATACTGTATATATTTTTGTGTATGTGTTGCTGGGGTTGACCTCAGGGCTTACACATGTTAGGCAAGTTTTCTGCCGCTGAGCTATATTGAAGCCCTTTTTATTTTGGGGGCCATTCTTGCTAAATTGCCCAGGCGAGCCTCAAACTTACAATCTTCTAAGTAGCTGGGATTATGGACCTATCCCAGCATGCCTCATCATACTATATTTTCTCTTGTCATTTTAGAGTGTACTTTTGCTTATAAAAGAATAAGCGCTTACCATAGAATAGCATATGCTGTGTTACACTGGAAACAGCCTCATACATCTTGTGTTTGCTGGGTCTCTTGATTATGAGTGGCTGCATTGAGTAATTGACCTATACCACTGAGATTTGTGTAAATATGCCCTTTGAGTATACTCACACAACGGAAAATTATGTAATGATACATTTCTTAGAATGTATCCCTTAAGGCAGGCATTAGTTTTGTTTTCCTGCAAGTCTGTATTAGTGTTGTTTTTGTTTGCTTGGGTTTTTTTGTGGTATGGGCACTGAACTCAGGCCTTGCGTAGGTTAGGCAAGTACTATACGCTGAGCTATTTCCCTAACTCTTAAAATACATACATATGTATTTAAAAGCCAATTTTTTTTTCTGAAGAACTTCATTAGTCTTTTTTTTTTTTTTTTGTCTTTTTGAGACAGGGTCTCACTATGCATTTCAGGCTGGCCTTGAGCTCACTTTGTAGCCCAGGCTGGTCTCAAACTCTCAATGATCCTCCTGCCTCAGCCTCCCGAGTGCTGGGATTACAGGCATGTGCCACCACGCCCGGCAACTTCATTAGTCTTTATTTGAAGGTGTTAGGCAAAGAAAACTGGCATTTTATTTTTATTTTTTTTTTTTTGTACTGGGAATCTAACTCAGGACCTTGCACTTGCCAGGTAGGCGCTTGTGCCACTGAGCTAAATCCCCAGCTCAAGAAAACTGACATTAAGAGAGCCTTAACTGACAGCAAATGATATCAATCAGCAAATCACTAAGCCATAACAAACTCACTCAGTTTGTAGGTAACCCTTCCTTTCCCAGGTCTTCACCCGGGCAGTCCATCAAACACTGATTTTGTCCAAGTAACTGAAATGAATAGCAGTTCTAGTTGTAGCACTTGAAAGTTCAAGTGCTCGTAGGCTTCAGTCTCTTAATAATAAGCACTAAAAGGTATTATCTAGTAAGGTTACATTTTCACTTAAAATAGGCTTAGAAAAAGGTAAAGAATTGAGTGTAGGATTTAGTTTCTGCCTCTTAACATTAATGGCAAAAAATTATATTTCTATCATTCAGCAGCTTTTCTACTTAGGGCCACCTAGGACTGAAAGATGTAATGAAAAAGTAAAACTGTACTTCAGTATGTTTTGTAGTTTTTGTTTTTTACTGAACACAGTAATGTTCATCTCCAACACTTCACATACAGGCAAATACTGTCTCCTTTTACAGAGTTAGAATTTGAAGCCTTCCCACCCCCACACAAACAAAAATTAAATGGTGTAAGAAAATTAAATGGTAGTAATGTTTGAATGACTTTGTATAATGATTAAAAATAGAAGCATATAGAGAGTGTTTACCACCTAAGTTTTGGCAGTGACTTTATACTAAACTGGAAGGAAACATTGGCGCTCTTTGAATATTTGAAGGCACATGTTGAACAGATCATCAATCAAAATTCACCAAGAACCAAAATACTAAAGCATTCTGCAGTGCACTTAGGTCACTATTCCTGACCCCAGACCTTTGACAGTTCAGTCCACCATAGTTTATGTTGATACAGCATTTGCTAACATAAAAAGTATCTTCATATGCGCATTATCTAGTCTGATTTCCCCACAGTGCTCTGAGCCAAGCAAGACAGGCTTCACTGTCACCATTTGCAGATGAGGAAATGGCGGCTCAGCACTGTTGAATGACTTGCCAAGGTGGTTAAATTACAGAGCCTGGACTTCAATCCAGGCATTCTGACTCACCGCATGTTTTCTTTAATACTACCTTGCTGCCTCTTTTCCTCAGAAACTGGAATTATTTTATCTTTCCCAAATCCTATTCCGTTAAGAAAGTAATTCACATTCTGACCAATGTGATGTTTCTAGTGATCTCAGAGACATACAGGAAATTACATAGATTCGTGGCTGCTGACTTTCCTACAGTCGGATTTAGTTGCTTGTCTTTTAGGACGGCAAAAGTCTCAACCTGAAAAGGAAAACGGAGCAATCTTACCCCCGACCAAGGAACATCTACATGTGAACTATTTAAAGGAACACAATTGCAAAATTATCTATGTGCTATTTAAACTTGAAGTCCTTTCATACATGTCATATGATCTTCACTCCAAGAACATATTAGTATCTCCATGTTTCAGATGAGAAACCTGATGTGCTAGAAGAGTCAAGAGCTAAGAGGTCACAGGAAACAGTGATTCTAGGATTGAACTCCAGGAGCACTTTCTGAACCACAAGGGTAATTCATCTCCATCCTTCACAAGAAAGGATAATGTGTTCTACAAGGAAAAGTTAACAGTTCCATAAAATAATAACTCCTGCTATCTATGTCATTTGTGTAGAGGAAGAAGGATTTCATCCATTCTATAGCCAGTCCAATTCCCTTCTAGCAAAGCTGTGCATCCTCTTTAACCTTGTGTAATACTGGTTCTGCTATGATACTAATTTTCTTCCTTAAATGCAAGAAGAAGTGATTTTAAAAGAACAGAAGGACTTTATGAATCATTACTAGTCCTTACAGAATTCCTGTCAGAATTTTATTTAGTGGCAGTTCAGACCACTGACACCAGGTCTTTTCCACAGAGAATTCCACGTGTAAGCCGAATTAGAGTTGTGAAATTCTTGAGGACTATACCAGAAATTTTACAAAGATGTAATTTCTGGCCCTCGTATGTTATTTTGTTCCTTTTAAAAGGCAAAGAGAGCTGAAAGTCCTAAGGGAGGTAGAACCTACACCTATTCTGAAGTACAGTCTATAATACAGGATGTAAAATATCTCACTTGCTAAATATTAAAAAAATTATAGAATAAGCCAGTTTAAAATGTATTCATTACTTTAGCATTTGTTTTATAATTAAAGTAAATTTAAATAGTACATAGAGAAATGGCTTTACCATTTCAAATGTGTCCAGTTTCTGAATTGGTTTTATAATTTCAGTGTGATATAAGTAATCTCAGTATTGTTCTTTTAATAATAAACTGTTAAATGCAATACTTACTATCTAGGTAATATAAATGTAAAAAAGTACTCTCGATGAATACTTCAAAAAATTTATAAAAAGCTTTTTAGAGTTATTATTTTGTAAAGTGTCTATTTAGGCAAAAGCACATCTTTGAAATAATCGCTATTTTTGAAACTAAAATTGAAAATTCAGTAGAATTTTTTTTAATCTCTTGGACTGGTGTCTGGTACCTTTTGCTGGACTGTAATTCTTTGCTAAGCTGTTATCATATTTGATATCATTTTGTTTAGCTTAGCTAGCTTTTTAAAAAAATTAGTGTTCTCTCTAAGCTCACTGATCATTTTTATTAAGTCCTTCATCTCTGTAGTTTATTAAGTCTCTCATCTCTTTAGTTATATTATCTTTGAGCTCATGGAGCACCTTACTGAGCTGTTTGCTTGTTTGTTTCCCCTTTTATCACTGAATAATTCAACTATTTGGCTTTTAATTTCCTTCCCGTTAATGTGCCATGAATCAGCTTTGGGGGAGTTGGGTGTTTTTGGATAATTTTGTTGCCTTGTTTTCTCATTTTACTATTTTTTTGAGGGGGTAAGATTTGCAGATTGATTATAGTGGAAGGACTTCGTTGCATGGGATCTGAGCACGGCTAACTGTAGGCCTTGGTCTCCGTCCCAAGATCCAGCCAGTCTCATAAATTTAGGGATGGGAGGGTACAGTATAATTGACTCAGCACCCAGTTCTTTGGAAATGAGCCACAGTAATGTTGATGTCACAAAGACAAACCAGATAGTGGTGTATAGTAAATGAAATTACCAACAATAATAGGGTTAAAGCCAAGCTGGATATTGACATATCCTAAGAACCAATAAAAAATACCACTGTACCACTCTTAACAATAAAAATGAGATCTGCAATAATAATATAGACACAAAAACAAAGTATTGACATCCAATAAATATCTACTGTGTGCAACAACTACACCCCCATTAACAATAGAAAAGGATTCAACAGCAATAGAACAGAGTCAACTAAATACCGAAGATTAATAAAGCTTAATAGTAATATTAATAACCAGGTATGGTGATGCATACATGTGATCCTAGTACTTGGGAGGCTGAGGCTGAGGCAGGAGGATCACTATGAGTTTGAGACCAGCCTGGGCTACATAATGAGTTCAAGGCCACCCTGAACTACATAGCAAGACCTTGTCTCAAAAAGGCAAAATGAAAAACAAAAACAAAATAATAATACTAATAAAAATGGAGTGGGAAAGGGGAAAGTTAAAGAGGTAAAATTTGAAAAATAAGGAAAAAGAAAGTGAGAAGGAAAAGAGAACAGGGAGAAAGGATCCTATTTGGGTGTAAAAGAATTCATAGAATTAGATAAATGTAACAGAAAAGAACAAACAAAAAAAGGAAGAAAAAAGAAAAATAGAGAAAGCAAAAGAAAGAAAAAAGAAAACTTTTATAAAACCCCAAAATAACAATTAAGGAAAAAGAGAAATGAGTCCAAAAAATTCTTCTGTGCTTTTGAGTGAGTGGTTTCTCTAGGGGGTTTTAGCGTTAGAATCCATCAGATATGGAGGAGAGGTAATGAGCCATGACTAAGCCTTCCTTCTTTCTTTCTTTCATTTCCTTTCTTTTCTTTCTTTATTCTAAGGAGGAAAGGTTTATTTGGCTCACAGTTTGTGGAGGTTTAAGTCCATAGTTGGCTGGTTCCAAGGCAGGGTGGCATGGCAGAGTGACATTGCAGAGGAGAATCAGTTTATGGTGGGCAGCAAGCAGCCAGCAGCAAGTAGTGACAAAAGCAGCCCACTTTGTCTCTTATGTTTTATCCCGGCTACCTGCCCTTCGGGTGGGTAGCATTCACAAACGTAATCCTGTTGGACCATGATTCAATTCCAGCATCACATACCATAGAGCCACCCACCTCTGAAAAGCCCCACCTATGACTGCATGAGGCTTTGGGGAGACATCTAGACACAAGCCATAATATTCTGCCCTAACTCCCCAGAGACTCAGGTACATCCCTTTATGAAAAAGGCATGTAGTCCATCTCTAAGAGTTGCCAAAGTCCTACCAGTTTCAGCAGTGCTGAAAAATCCCAAGTCCAAAGTCTCCTGTGAGATTTAAGGGAACTCTTTTATCTGTGAGCCCCTGTACAAATGAAAAGAAAGTGAAATACTTCCAACATACAATGCAATAAGATAAACATTATCATTCCAAAAGGTACAAATAGAAGGACAGAAAGGAGTGGGACCAAAGAAAGTCCAAAATTCAGTAGGGCAAACTTTAAGTCCTATAGTTCCATGTCCATCACCCAAAGCTATCTGTGGCAAGTTGCAAATTCCAAAGGGCTTGGGTGGCTCTGCCCTTATAGCACTGCATGGCTTCTCTCGTAGGACAGCTCTGCTCCCTTGCTGCAGTTTTCCTCAGATGACCCATGTTCCTGGCTTCTCCAAACTTCTGGGGTCTCCATTGCACCTTTGGCTTCACACTCACAGCTTCACACACTGCCCTCTCAGGGGCACACTGACTGGCCTCCCAGGCCTTCTCCTGAAATCTAGGTGGAAGCCTTCTTGACCCCACACCTTTTTTTGTTTGTGTGTTTTTGAGACAGGATCTCACTATGCAATTCAGACTGGTCTTGAACTCACTTTGTAGTCTAGGCTGGCTTTGAACTTGCAACAATCCTCCTGCCTCAGCCTCCTGAGTGCTGGGATTGCATGTGTGCACCACCATGCCTGGCTTTTTTTCTCACAACTTTTGCATTCTCCATGCACCTAAAACCAGTGCCACATGGATGATGCCAAGGTCTGCTGCCAGCTGGAGCAATAACCAGGCCTTCTTCTCTCCTGGCTGTAGGGGTTGAGTGCCTAAAGTGAAAGACTTGCTTTGAAAGAGAGCCCCAGAGTACCATGTTCCAGAATGGCAGCAGTCTAAGGAAGTTATTCCTTGGGATTTGGTTCATAGGCACTTGAGGCTTATTATATTTTCATACCCACGTGTTTGTATATGAATGCTGAGTCCTGCCCTGTCTTTCTTGATGAGTGTGATTGTTCAATAGTGTCCGCCCTAGGGCTGTATTCACTCTAGGCACTCCCAGTTTCCAAGTCCTTCTGTGGGCCCCAGGTCAGGGTTTTCTCTGCCTAGCTTTGTGGCCTGTGGGCTTGAGAAGTGCTTCCCCTGCTCTACCACTATAGAGCCTGGGGTGAATCCAAGTAGACAACAAATCCTTGACAATGAGGACTTTGATTTGGAGGAAGAAGTGGGGAGGAAAGCATGGTAGCAGGGGGGAAAATCTGAGTGAAGGGAAATGGAAGAAGCTCTTCAGGGCCAACTCTTTGGTGAAGGACCATGGGGGGAGGCGTGATCCCTGCCAGATGCTGTGTTTGGAGAAGCCATGTGTTGTGAATAGATTCTGATTTATGTTCTAGTGATTTTATTCTTGTAAAGCTAGCAATCATTAGTTGTGAATTATTTAATTTCCTTTTGTCAATTATCATTTCCTAAAATTTATTTCAGTCTGAAATTCAGAGTTGTACCCATTGAGCTGTTCTTCCCAGTTGCCATCATACTTGCTGTCTTAGTTACTTTTCTCTTGTTGCTGAGATAAAATACCTGACATCCAAAATGAAGGAAAGAAAGGTTTATTTCTTTATTTCACAGTTTGTAGGGGTTTCAGTCCATAATCAGCTGGCACCAAGGCAGGGTGACCTGGTGAAGGGCAATAGTTCAAGGTGGCAGAAGACAGCAAAAGCAACAAGAGCAAAAGGGGGGGGGGCAAGCTTCTTTTCCTCCCTTATATTGTATGCAGGCTACCCACCCCTGGGTATAGCACTCACACCATCTCTGTGCCCTCCTCTTGCACAGGCTCAGGATGTTTACAAAGTGAGGACCCTTGCCCCCTGCTGAATCACTTAGTTAAACTTCTAAACTTCTCAAGTTGACAGTGAACAGCATTTTAGAGGTAAGAGCATGTCCTCTATGCACCAGGATGTAGAACTACTGAGTTACTTAGCTTCTAAACTTCTCAAGTTGATGTAATGTATCAACTATTACAATCTACCCTTTGTCCATTTGGTAACCAGACATGTTTCTTTAAAACTGTTTCCGGATACACAGACTTGCATGTTCTTACATTTCACAACTTGAACATTATAACACAGCCTTAACAATCCTTTAGAACCAGTATTAAGTCTGTGAACATATTACATTAGACCCATAACATTTTACGCCTGCCTTCCCCCTTTTTGCTCTTATTGCTCTTGCTGTCTTCTGCCACCTTGAACTGTTACCCCTCACCAAGCCACCCTGCCTTGGAGCCAGCTGGTTACAGGCTAACTGCTAAATATACCTTTCCTACTTACCTTTGGGTGTTGAGTCTTTTGTCTCAGCAACGAGAGAAAAGCAACTAGGACACTTTCTATTCTTGATGATTGATTCTCTATGAAGGTAGTAACTGAGTCTCTTCTTAAAAAAAAATTAAGGTTTTCAAAAATTAGGCATTTTCCTTCAATGCATTTCTTAAGTTGAATAATAAACTGATTTTGTTATATACAACTGTATTTTTAACTGAATAAAAACACTGTATTCCAAATCAAGAGAACTATAATAGAAAAAGCAGTCTGCACTTGTCCAAACTCCCATAAGATGAGTTGCCCTTAGGACCTGAGTGCGTGCATCAGGCCATTCTGCAGTCACCTGCAGCTTCTCCAGGAGGAGCCTGAAGTACAGCTCCGGGGCCGTCGGTAGCCCCTGGTGGTGGAGACCACTGCAGGTTGCCCTCAGTTGCTCTTGCCCCACTAATGCACGAAAAGCTCCAGACTATTTCTCCCAAACCCCACTGGACACTGGTTGGACTTGCCAGTGGAGCAGGTATGAGTGTCCTCTCCTTTAGTTTCTTCCCATCCACCCAATTCTTCACACCTATCGAGAACAATATTTCTATCACATACTTCTGCTTACACCATTTTCTGACTTAAGGCTTTCCTTCCCCTCAGGATAAAGTACGAACTCATTAGCATGTTGTACAAGGCCCTTGAGAGTCTGGTCCAGGCCTTTTGCCAGCCTCATTGATCATTGTTCTCTGCTGGCAATTCGAGGACCAGCTAGGATGAGCCACTTGATCTTTGAAAAGACTCAGCCCCTGTTTGCCTCTGGGTCTGTACTAAAGCTCCCGCTCCCATCCTTTGTTCTGGTCCACCTTACACTGCCCACTGGTAACCACATGCTCCTCTGCTACAAACTGTCTTTGTCGTCTTGCTTTTTCAGGCCTATAAAACTCATGGCCTGGCATAAAATGGTTGCTCAGTCTTAGTTTGTAGACTAAATGAAAAATGAGTGAAGAACCAAACCATCACTGAAGAATTGCAAAGCAGTTCTCTGCTGACTCTGAAGGTGATGGTGGGGGCTGTGGGCTCATCCATGTGTCTGTGTGAGAGGGTACACACTGTGTGTGTGATTTGTCATATCATGTGTGTCTGTGGATGTGTCTGTTTGCATTCTTTCCTTAGCATGAGATTTTAATCTTGAAGATATCTGGAACACTAGTTTGATTTTCTTCCTTAAAACCTTGTGAGAATTAAGAATGTGGAAAATTTTCCTTTTTTTTTTTTCTGATGAGTTCTCAATCTTTTTGAGGATTATGCTTGTGTCCTGCACATAGTGATAGACTAGGGTAGAGTTTTCCCATCCTAACTCCATCAAAGCTACCGGAATCAGAACATCCGGTGGGAGACAGCACGGGAGGGTTTGCTGGAGAAATTGCCTCCTGTCATTTATCTTCCAGTGCCACAATGGGCACTTACAAATGTTTGTTGCTTGAATGCATGTGGCATTAAAAAGTCATTTGCATCTTCAAATTTAGTTATAATTAGAGAGTAAGCCATTTCTGATGGTGGTTGTTTCAGAGTTTTAAAGGCCCCCTTTATTTAGATACTTAAGTAGGTTTAATTACACTAGCAAACTGAACTAATTGATGTACTTTACGTTAGGAAGGTTCTTTTGCAAATCAGCTAAAGACTAGCATTTTTTTCATTTAAAGAGAATTTATGGCTGCTAGCGTATAGTTTCGTTTCATAGTTTTTAAAGGTCATCTGAGAAACCTGAAGTGGTCTACTTCTATCGGAAGTAGTCTGTGTGGAGAATGATATAATGCCAGCTTTTAAAAGATGTAATTATGTTCAGCATTCCAGCTGGAATCATTGTCTCTGCTTCTGTCATCTTAGGAGATAATAATGCAATATGGGGGGGATTGGAGAGAAATAGGAAAAGTAGTATTCCTGCATTTTAAACAAAGTGGAAGCAACACTTTTTATCTTAATAGTACCACCCTTTTTATTTAGTTGTCCTAATGGAAATTAAGCTAGAGTAGCAGGTGGATAGTAATCCAGAAAGGCAGAGAGAAGCTATTTTTTAATTTTTTAATTTTTTGAGGCAGAGTCTTGCTATGTAGCTCAGGCTGGCCTTGAACTCACTATGTAGCTCAGGATGGCTTTGAACTTGTGGCAATCCTCCTGCCTCGGTCTCCCAGGTGCTGGGATTGCAGGTGTGCACCACCACATCCAGCTAGGACATGCAGTTTTAGTTCATAACTTTGAAAAGAATCATCGTGGATCATTTTTTAATGCTGGAATTTTAATACTGTGAAGACAAAGGATAAAGGTAGTATCTTTAAATGAATAATTTGAAATGACAGCTCTTAGTTTGCGTAGTTAAAGGAATAGTTTTGATAACAGTTTTGAAAACAAATGTCTAGAATGTAAAAAATGCAGATTTTTTTTGAAGAATTTTAGGTTTAGTTCAAAGGTAAAATAATATAGTAATTAGTCACCTTACCAAATTTTGTGGGTTTTTTCCAACTTTTTATTTTGAAAATTTTCAACAGTATATATAGATCCACTAATGGTTGACAGTTTACCACATTTGTTTATCTTCTTTTTTTTTTTTTTTTTTTTTAAACAGGGTCTCACTATGCAGTTCAGGCTGGTCTTGAGCTAACTTTGTAGCCCAGGCTGGCCTCGAACTTGCAACGATCCTCCTGCCTCAGCCTCCCAAGTGCTGGGATTACAGGTATGAGCCACCACGCCTGGCTCTATCTTCTTTCTAAATGTACTTTTTCTTCAATCATTTATAAGCTGCAGTATCATAACACTTGTAAATACATTGCGTGTGTCTTCTAACAAGGACATTTGACTTCATAACTGTTTTACTGTTGTGATATACAATAAATTTAATACATATTTAATAATATTATCTAAAATAGCATTGCCAGATTTAGCAAATAAAAGATAAATGGAATGTCAGATAATTAGAAAGCAATTTTTTAGTATGTGCGTGTGCCGTGAAATATTGGGGATATACAAATAATTTAAAAACTTTATTATTAATCTGAAATTCACATTATTTGGGCATACTGATTTTACTTTGCAATCTTAAATATAAATCCTACATTAAAATTTATCCAGTTGTTTAAAAATGTGTATGTGTATGGCATTTGATTTTGTCTTAGAATTTTTAATAGAATAAAGATTGGATATTTACTTTAAAAATATGAACTCTTTATGCTAAAGAATCAACTCCTGCGGGTAGCGCCTTGCAGAAGGCATTGGATCACTGGGTAGAGCCTGTGAATAGATTAATGTGGTCTTGGAGATTCAGCTGCTGCTCTCTGGGTTGCAGTATTCCAGAGCAAGCTGTTATAAAGTGACTTCAGCTTCTGACTTTGTCTTTCTTCCTTTTTTGCCATGTGCTCTCTCAGATATTTTCCTTATTTTCAGCCACTTACTTTCATGGGCTCTGAGCATTAAAATTACATATATATCTCTATATAAATATTTATGTATAACTCCCAAGTAGTTGTGATTACAGACATGCATCACTGTTATGGTTTGTGTCTAGATGTCCCCTCAAAGCCTCATGCAGTCATGGGATGGGTTTTTAGAGTTTATAATTGATCTATGATCCAATGCTGGGATTATGGGTATGAGTACTACACCCTTGCTGGGATGGATAATTTGCGTATGTAAGGGAGAAAAAGAGGCTGCTTGCCTCCACTCCTCCCTTGTGCTCTTGTTGCTTTTGCTATCTTCCACGCCATGAGTGGTTGCCCTCTGCCATGTACCACCCTGCCTTGGAGCCATCCAAGTATGGACTGAAATCTCCACACACAGTGAGCTAAATAAACCTTTCCTTTCTTAATTTTGGGTGTCAGGTATTTTGTCCTAGCGATGAGAGAAAAGTAACCAAGACATTCACCATACCTGGCTAAGTTTATTGTTTAATTCTTTTTATATTAGCAAAGATCTTTTTTCTCCTTTCTTTCTTTCTTTCTTTCTTTCTTTCTTTCTTTCTTTCTTTCTTTCTTTCTTTCTTTCTTTCACAGGGTCTCGCTTTGTAGTACAAGAGGCCTGCCTTGAATGCACTGTGTAATGTAGGATCGTCTTGAACTTGAGGTGATCGTTCTGCCTCAGCCTCTGGAGTGCTGGGATTGCAGGCATGAACCAACATGGCCAGTGATCTTTTTTCCTTGAGAATATATACTTTCATAAACACTTACTTTTTCAGGCCACTAACATGGCTCAGTGAGGATGCTTTAAATTGAAAATAATGGAAAACTCAACTCAAATGGGATTAAACAATGTAAGTAGTCCACTGACTCTTGCAACTGAGACATCCAGAGGCAAGGTATACTTCAGGTGAAATGTGGCATGGACCTGGCACCTTTTCTTTGAGATCTTCTTGATTGCTCTTTTGTATATCTTGGCCTTATGTTCACCTTGGCTTATCTCAAAGTAGCAAGCCAGCATGTTTATACACATCTTCTATAAAGAGAAGACAACTTCTTTTTCTCTAACAGTTTGAACAGTTTGATGGACTTGAGTCATAAGCCCACCTCTGAACACTACCTTATTAGTGGGGATAGAGCTTGAGTGGGATCTTTCCAATCTAAAGTAATAGCTGTTGTGCTGAGACAGTCTTGTCTCTGCAAGAGAGAATGGAATAAATGATAGGGCAGTGTCTTTGTTACTTTCTTGTTGTTGCTGGGACAAAATACCTGACACTCACAAGTTAAAGGGGGAAAGGTTCATTTTAGTTTATAGTTTGTGAAGGTTTTAGTGCATAGTCAGCTGACTCCAAGCCAAGGCAGCATGGCAGAAGGGCATAGCAGAGGAGAAACAGTCCCTGGCAGGGTAGGCAGGAGGCAGGAAGTAGCAAGCCTTCCTTTCACTTTTTATTTCGTTCAAGCTACAAGCCTCTTGGTTGTTTACCACCCACACCCAAGGTGGGCCTTTCCACTGTCCATATCCAATACTATGCTAAACCAATGAGTGGACTAATCTAGTTACCTCATTCCCCAATCCAGTATCACATACCTATGACCCAGCTACCTCCAAAAGCCCCACCTATGAGTGCATGAGGTTTTGGGGAGCATCTAGATATAAACCATAACATTATAGTTAGGTTTTTTGTTTTGTCTTTTTGAGACAGGGTCTTACTGTGTAGTGCAGGCTGGCCTTGAATTTGCTTATGTAGCCCAGGCTAACCTCAAACTCACAGCAATCCTCCTGCCTCAGCTTCCTAAGTGCTGGGATTACAGGCGTGTACCTCCGTGCCCAGGTGATAGTTATGTTTAAAGATAACTTTTATAAAGAAGATACGCATTTAAAATAATTTTTAATAGTATGGTGTTTCTAGTGAACTTTTAATGGCTTATCTTGTCTCTTCATGAGATATATATACTGTGTTGTGTGTGTGTGTGTGT
>NW_004955411.1:33436531-33438173 GCF_000276665.1 Chinchilla lanigera
TATATATATATATATATAAAATTTTTTTTGAGACAGGGTCTCAGTATGTAGTTCAGGTTGTCCTTGAACTCTCTATGTAGCCCAGGCTGGCCTCAAACTTGCAGTGATTCTTCTTTTTCAGCCACCATGCCCAGCTCTGTTTGTAATATAGGTGAGAGATCTTCAACTGAAGTTGATTTGGCCATGGAGAGATTTTCTATGTATTCTAACATACTAAGCATCCCAGGTCTTCAGACTCAGGAACCATTATTAGTGTCGATGTCTCCTCAGGGTGTTTTTCAAGCCCCTGTTTGTGCATGGTTTTGACTAAAGTGATAATTTATTTTAGAACCAATGACTGATTTAGAAATATCAAAATTAAGGCCTGGGTTTAAGTCAATGCATATGGTCTGCAAATTATCTAGTTGCCAATTCTGAACTTTATTTGTTCTCTTTTTTTTGTCTTTTTTAATATACAGATGTAAAATGATTTAAATAACTTGTTGATAAGAAAGAACAGTTAGCAAATGAATTACAGATCTATTTGTTCAAGCAGACTTTTTGGTTTGATTTTAGATTTTATCTTTCTGTCTCATCTAAGAAACAACAATTCTTATCTGTAATTTAGATTTGTTGATGATTATAAAAATCATCATTCTAGAATTTTACCTTTTTTGGATTATTGTGGGCAAGGCAAGTCATTTAAAGTCTCTGAGAGAAAACATAAGGAAAAAGACCTCTGAGAATGATTATTCTTAACATTTAGGGATGGATTTTTGTTGTCTCTTCGATATAAAAATTATGTGATAGATTAAATTAGGTTTGTTCATAAGAGTGAGGCTGATTTCCATTTGCTGGAATCATAATGGAGAGGGCTGTTCTGGAATTGTATACATAAGTACAAAGCTGAGATGCTTGGGAACTACTTACTCTTTGCAAACCCACTGCAGCTAGATGCTCATGCAGCCGCATTGCCTTGGCTGTTGCACCTGGCAGCCATTGCTACATGGAAAGAGACTTCATTTTTCCTGTGGCACCCGGAATTGAACTCAGGACCTTGCGCTTGCCAGGCAGGCGCTTATACCATTGAGCTATATCCCTGGCCGGAAAGAGATTTCATATGGGGGAAGTGGCAGTGCTTTTTCTGCAGGAGTCAGTTGGCTTTGAGTAATAGTAATTGGGGCAGTTGACTTCTCTTTTGCTATTATTAATCCTTGGAATCGTCAGAAGAATTAGGCTAAGGAATCAAGGAACTTAGCATAAAGCAGTATGAAGATTGAGAGGAAATTTTTATGCTCTCCATCTTGTTTTTCTCTGTTTAGCCTGAGTACAGATGTCATGATCTTCTTTTAAGAGTTTATCTCAGAAAGTTACTTCTCACCGTACAGTCCAGTAAGGGATAAATTTAATACTCAGTTTTAGTAAGAGTATTATATTTATAACATTATGATTCTTTGGCCTTTAGAAACAGGTGATAGTGAATTTATTTATGAGATTGATTTCTACTTAAAATTTTGGTAAATAACAATTCTTTTTATTTATGGGTATAAAGTACTATTTTGATACATCTGTACACTGGGGAATGACAGAGTCAAGTAATTAACTTATTCATCACCTTAAATACTTAGCATTTTTTTTTTTTTTTTTTTTTTTTTTGGTTTTT
>NW_004955411.1:33438273-33450470 GCF_000276665.1 Chinchilla lanigera
ACCGGGAACCGAACTCACGACCTTGCGCTTGCCAGGCAGGCGCTTTTTGCCGCTGAGCTAAATCCCCAGCCCCTACTTAGCATTTTTTATGGTGAGAATATTTAGAATCCTGTTAGCTATTTTGAAAGATTCAATACATTGTTATTAGCTGTAGTTACCTTGCTGTGTAATACTGGAGTGTTTTACTGCTGACTGTAACTTTGTACCATTGGCCAACTTCTCCCCTTCCCAGGTCATATTCTTGCTCCCAGATTTGGACATTCGCTGTTCTACTCTCTACTTTTACGAGTCTGACTTTGAAGGTTCTACCTATAAGTGAGATCCTGTGATATTTGTCTCTGTTCTGGACCTTTTTCCACATTTTTAATTAGTGGATATTGTGTATACAGGCTGATTCCCCCCCCCCCCTGGCTTTTTGAGATAGGATTTCATACCAAAAAAATAAACAAACAAACAAAAAAAGCCAAGAAAAACAATTTGGGGCCAGGGGTATAGCTCAGCAGCATAAGTGCTTGCCTAGCAAGCCTGAGGTCATGAATTC
The DNA here is from genome assembly GCF_000276665.1 of Chinchilla lanigera. NCBI lineage: Eukaryota > Metazoa > Chordata > Mammalia > Rodentia > Chinchillidae > Chinchilla > Chinchilla lanigera. Next base: position 33,438,815 of record NW_004955411.1, read on the forward strand.
GATTCCCAGTACCAAAAAAATAAACCAAAAAAAACCCCAAGAGATAGGATTTCGCCGTGCAGTTCAGGCTGACCTGGAACTCACTTTGGGGTGGGGTGGAGAGGAGAGTTATGTGACGGTTCTCTACTGAGATGTCGGCTTCACCCTCCTCCACCTCACCCCACACTCGCCAGGGGCCTCTTGTTCTCAAGACCTCAACCTCTCTGATGTCTACCCTCAGGGGCCACTTCGTGCTCGGACTTCCTCATCTTGCTTCTTCGTTAGTCCTCCTTTGTAAATGTTTGCTCTTCCAAGAGTTAGTTAAACTCTCTAGTCATCTGATGTCTCCTGTCCTGTCCTGTCCTCTTTGTGCCTAATGCCTTTTTCATTCCTTTACATTTATGAGGCTGTGGCTAATGGGTTCTTTGTCAGAAGCATGATCTCACTCTTCTGTGAGTCATCCTTTTTATTTATTTATTTATTTTTGTCTTTTTGAGACAAGGTCTCACTATGCAGTTCAGGCTGTCCTTGATCTCACTTTGTATCCCAGGCTGACCTTGAACTTGCAACGATCCTCCTGCCTCAGCCTCCCAAGTGCTGGGATTATAGACATGCACCACTATGCCTGGCATTTTTTCTTTCTTTCTTTTTTTTTTTTTTTTAGGACAGGGTCTTGCTATGTAGTCCAGGCTGTCCTTGAACTATGTAGCCTAGGCTGGCCTCAAACTCCTGCCTCGGCCTCCCTAGTGGTAAGATTACAGGTGTTCACCATCCTATTTAATAAAAAGGGAAAATACATATTTGGTAACAAATTAAAACACTACAAAATAATGTGAAATTAAAATTAAGTCTCTCTTATAATTTCTGTTCTCTTTCCAACTGTTCACTCTTGATATTTTCTTGTGGGGCCCTTCAGAAATTTTCTAAACCTTTACAAGCTTGTGTGTGTGTGTGTGTGTGTGTGTGTGTGTGCACTCTTTTGTTTCTTGTATAAAGAGACCACAACACACCCAGTGTTCTATACTTTTGAAAGCAACAACAATAAAATCTTTTAACATTTTATCCAGGAGAACATTCCACATTGGACTTTCTAACACTTTCTAACAGTTCTTACAAGAGATACCTCTTTCTTTTTAATTCCTTTATATGAATGTTCTATAATTCAATAACTTTTCACAATGTCATTTAGCAATGACATTGTATTCTACTGTGTGAATATGCTCATATGCTCTGTCAGTGTATTATACATGCATCTTGGTAAACATGGATGAGTGTTCTTGAGTATAAATTTCTAGAAATGGAACTGTTCAGTTAAAGCGTATGTACTTTACATACATGGACAATGGACAATGTCAAATGCCTCAGAAGAGATTTCAACTGTTCATTTTCTTACCAGTTTGTGAGCATACCTGTCTCCATACATATTTAATAGTTCTGTGTTTTCTCAGACTTGTAGATTTTTGTCATGATGATATTTTATTTATTTTGCAGAATTGGGGACTGAACCTAGGGCCTTTGCATTGAGTTACATCCTTGGTCCTCCTTTTATTTTTTGTTTTGAGACAAGGTCATGTGAAGTTGCTAAGTTTCCCAGGCTGGGCTTGAACTTACGATCCTCCTGCCTCAGCCTCCCAGGAGTGCTGGGATTACAGGTATGTGCCACCATGCCTGGCTCATAATCTTTTAAGTCACACTTTTTTGTTGTTATTATAAGTGAAATCAAGTGTTCTTTCAAAAGCTAGAGCAATTTGCATTTTTAAAATTTTTTTAAAGCTCTTGGGAGAAGGATAAATTTGAATCATTGTAGGAAAATAGGTGTACCTTAAAACCATAATGCTAAGTGAAATAAATCAAATATACAAATATGCTTAAGTATTGCATGGCTTCTCTTATGTGAGAAAGCCAAAATATGAGTAAATTAAACAGAAAAATAAAAGAAAGAGAATAGAAAACAGGGAGATAGATCTTTTGGAAATCGGAAGGGGACCAGGAGGTAAAGGAGGAGGAGGGAGGGGAGCAAGGGACGTAAAAGGAATTAAGATGTCTGATGTACATGCACCACCTCCCCATGAAGAGTGTAATTATTACGAACTGCAAACACACACTATTGAGATGTTTTAAAAAATAAAAATGAAGAAATACTAAAATAAAATGTGAAAGCCTTAAGAAATAGCTTAATATGAGCTGCTCTCACTATAGACAGGGTGGTTTATAAACAGCAAAAAAGTTATTTTCCCCCCAAATAAATAAAAACCCTTCATCAGAAAAATCAATTCTTGTATATAGAGTTGCAGTTTTTTTACAGCTTATTATTTGCCATTTTTTCTTTTGTAGCATTTTTTCCAAACAGAAAATTTAAATTTCACTATTTTTGATGTATCTAACTTTCTCCCTATAAATTCTGAGTTTATATCATGCTTATAAGATATTATTCTTAGCTGGGCGTGGGAATGCGTGCTGAAATCGCAGCACTTGGGAGTCTGAAGCAGGATGATCACCACAAATTTGAGGGCACCCTGGGCTACATAGTGAGTTTAAGGTCAGACCCTGTCTCAAAAAAACAAAAACAAAGATATTATTCTTCAAGATTGTAGAAATAAATAAGACAAAACAGCATTTTTTTTTTTTTTTTGGTACCAGGAACCGAACTCACGACCTTGCGCTTGCCAGGCAGGCGCTTTGCCTCTGAGCTAAATCCCCAGCCCCTCAGAACAGCATTGTTAAGAAGGGTTACAAGAAGCTGGGCGTGGTGGCGCATGCCTGTAATCCCAGCACTGGGGAGGCTGAGGCAGGAGGATCCTTGTGAGTTTGAGGCCGGCCTAGGCTACAAAGTGAGCTCAGGCCAGCCTGATTGCATAAGGATACCCTTAATTTGTGGAGTATAGAATTGATATATGTGTAAAATTGCTTGGGCTTACTAATTGTAGTTTTCAGATCTTTAGGAGGGGTGTGCTGAGGCTGTGTGCCTGGCCCGGTGTGAAAGGTGGCAGTAGTATGTGCAGTTTTCGGTCTTCAGTGTGAGTGAGCGGGCCTCGCGATTAGACCTGCAGAAGCGGGCAGTGTGTGGGCAGTCCCCGCGCCATACCTGCCCCCAGGAGATATAGAAGCAGCCAGTTGGAGGGCTAATGTGGCTTACTCAGCTCACATAGCTAGTAAACGTCGGACCCAGGGTTGTACTCAAACTCTTAGCCTTTACCTTCAGTACCCTTCCGCCGTATCTTACGCTTGGCGGAAGTAGGCGGTAGTTACTGTCTTCCAGTATAATCCTTACACTTACCATCTGCACAATCTAAATGATGGTATCATTGGACCCTCATCAAAAGCCCATTAGAAAAGGTGTCGTCATCCTTCTTTATAAATTCCCTAAGATACAAGTTACTTTGTACTGTGTTTTCTACTTGTACTTTTTCCTACCTCTGTACATCTTTGCATGTTAAATCCTCCAATTTGTAAATACAGTATATATATATATTTTTGTTTGTTTGTTTGTTTTGAGACAGGGTCTCACTATGCAGTTCAGGCTGGCCTTAAACTCACTTTGTAGCCCAGGCTGGCCTTGAACCCGAAACGATCCTCCTGTCTCAGCCTCCTGAGTGCTGGGATTACCGGCGTGTGCCACCACTGCTGGCAATACAGTATATTTTGAAATCTGTGTCAGTATTGTATTATATGAATGTATCAAACTACCCTCAGTCACCTATTGGTGATTATTATTTCTCAGTAATGTAGAAAAAAACTACATTAAATCCACTCATTTCAGAAAAAAAAAGAGGTATGGTCAGTCTTAAGGGGCAAACAAAAGGTAGTGCAACATGGAAGAACCTGTGACCGCTGGAGGTGTAGCCTGAGGGATGAACGACTCTATGGTTCTGGACAGATGTAGCCACGGCTCTGAAAACCAGAAGGGGACAGAGGAGAAAGACAAGATCCCTCCCTACTGCTTGTCCTATCTCCTGCAAGTAATGCCTCCAGCGGCTGAGCCAGCCAGGGCCAGCCAGCAGGGTCAGCCCCCTGGGGACAGGACAGACAGAGAAGGCCTGGGGGAGGAGCCTGTAGAAAACTGCTGAGGAACAGTGCAAGAGTGGAGTCCATGGTGAGCGTTACACAGGTATGTGTGATTTCTGAGACAGAGCAACAATGATAGGACATTAAAACATGACAGGAAATTTAATGAAGCTGAAAGGGTATGAAGATGTCACCTGGGTGCATGCCCGTGATGTGGGTTCCTGTGGAAGTGACAGTCACTTTAAAGAAAACTGTGAACTCGACTGTCCCTGAAATCGCTACAATTAGTAGTGAATTTGAAAGCTTCTTTAGTGCATTTCCCCACATACAAAGTTTCCCGATTTACCTCCCACATGTCTTTCCCATCCTAGGAGGCCATTGGAGACGAGGCTGTGTGCAAGGCCAGGGATATGTATACCTGGTGAGAAGGCACCCGTGGAGAAAGCAGACCAGGAGAGGAGAGGGGGAAGGGAGCCCTGGGAGGGTTCCTGTGCCCCAATCACAGAGGATAAGTGCGTCAAATTTTCAAAGGTTAAATAATTTGTGACCGAAGGAGGTGTCTAATCTGTGTCCATAACCACCCATGGATGTCAGTGGACCCTAACGTCCATCAGTGAGATCCCCACAGCTGCTAGTGCGTGGCTGAGCAGTGAGACAGTGAGTCCCGATGCGGCCACGCGGGTAACACAGTTTACGCTGCAGCCTGCTGCCTGGCTTTTACCCCTGTGACTCTTGTGGGATTTTTATACAGGAATACAGTACACATCTGGCAATAACAAAAAGCTCTTTTAGGACCCATTTTACAGCTTTTTAAATAGTGTTACCATTCTCCATTTTCTCCTCTGATTTTCCCCATAAGGTACAGACTTTTAAATCCTTTAAAATAACTTCAGTAATTATTGGGAGACTGAAAATTTATTATGAGAAAATTAGATTGCCTTCCCAAATTAGAAGACTCGGAGTACAGTCGTGTTTCCTTATCTGTGGTTTCAGTTATTTATAACTAACCAATGTGTTCTTCACATTTTTCCTTAATATACCTAGATTTTAATATCTAGATTTTTCTATACTTTGAATATTTTGTAACATATGTACCCATTCTCAGGGTTTTGAACATTTAGGACTTTTTCACCACTTTGCATAGCTATGAATATTCTTGTGTAGGGATGCTGCCGGAATCCTTGGGCGTAGCCCATCAAGCTAAGTCACCTGCAGTAGTTTGGGCCTCCCTGGATGTGAGCAGTTCCTTGCTGCTCACCACGCAGCACACCCTATTGCTGGTAAAGTTTTGGTGTGCCGTCCTGAGGAGGGCACAAGGGAAACAGCCATCGCGGAATACACAGGTTGTCCCAGTGCAGCCTGGCAGGTGGACATACATGTAGGGAATCTCCTTTCAGGAACAGTGAAAAGCATCTCAAGCAGCTCTGACTCCTCCCCTGGAGAATATCTGAGGTCTCTAGGAGATAAAAGCTCATACACTCAAACATTCACTTGTTGAAAACAGATGAAGGCTAGCTCGGTCTTTTTCATCATTAAATGAAAAATACCATAGGTCAATGATGGCGAACCTTTTAGAGCTTTCAGTAATAACAAACAGCCCACTGTGGCACGCGTGCCATGGGTTTGCCGCACTGCCATAGATGTTAAAGTTCTTCTGCAACATTTAACTAATTGCCTGCGTTGTGAACATTTTATTTCCACCCTCTGAATTTTTTGTAGTAACAGTTTTGGGCAGAGTACTCTTCGAGACTCCAACCAACACTGTGAAGTCACGTTTATTCATTTGCAGTTCTACCCTCTCTGTTTTTAGGGAGTTTGGAAGCCGTTAAACATTTCTCCTTCCGATTTGGTTGGCTGTAGCAAATGCTAAGATTATTACCTTGATTTTGATTTTTAAACAAAGATAAAATGAATACGGCTATCTTGACCCAATTGCAGAGGCACTTCCCCTACATAATGGCCTTTACCCATATAAGAATCAAGCTTCTTAGTCAAACATCAACTATAAAAAGTTGCCCAAGTTGGCTGTATATTTGCTATTACATAGACACATAGCCATTCCCTTTGTGTTTTATTATCAAATCTTAAAATTTTCAACGGTGAACATGTAAGTGGCAAATCCTGCCTTAACAGCAGTGAAATGTATTGAAAATGTATTGAGCTGGGCGTGGTGGCACAGGCCTGTAATCCCAGTACGCAGGAGGCTGAGACAGGAGGATCATTGCGAGTTTGAGACCAGCCTGGACTACAAAGTGAGCTCAAGGCCCGTCTGAACTGCACAGTGAGACCCTGTCTCAAAAAGACCAAAAAAAAAAAAAAAAAAAAAAAAATGTATTGAAATGATCACAAAGTGTATACTGAAAAGCCAAAATGAATGGTTTCTTAGCTTAGTGAAAGATATGCATAGTAAGTATGAATTAAATAAATTTAAAGTTTTATTAAAATTTCACTTTTAATTTAAATTTAATGATATTTCAAACAGTGTCAATTATGTGACATATTGTTACACAAAAATCATCTACAAATAATATTTGCTTACTTTTTATGGTTTACTGTGGTTATAACGTGTATATAGGCCTGAACTACATTACTTAATCTGCAAAGCGCTCATATTTGTATTTTCCATTTTCAAATGCGAAAGCTAAGCGACAAAGACATGGAGTTCCTTTCTCAGAATGAGATGATGAAGTTTTAGGCTCTCAGAATGTACGCCTCAAATTCTGAAATGCTCTGCTTCATTTACTGTATTGCCTGCCAGTGTGTATTTGTGTGTGTTTAAATTCCTTCCTTTTTAGAATTTTGACTTGTGTAGTTCAAGAGTGGGAATGGAAGCATCTGAATTTGGACAGGATTTGCTTTCTGGGGCACAGGAGAAGCTCCAGCCTCCTGCTTCCTGCTGCTGGCCGGAGACGCTTAGCTCAGGGCAGAGCGGCCCAGCACGGCCTCCTCTTTTGGACCTGACATTGCAAGGGTAGGCATGTAAGAAGATCACAGTCTCTAACAGCAAGTTTCCTTCCTCCTTGTATAATAGTCTCTCCAAATCCTGTAGACAGCATAATTAGGAACATTATATATATGAATACATTTAATTATTTTCGTGGTGAGATTTATAATTTGTTCTTAATTTGCAGCTTTTTTCAAGGAGCAAGCCTCCAAGGGGCCTGTATGTTTATGGAGATGTTGGTAAGTGTTACAGTAACTTTGGGGTGGGACATCATAAAGCGTTCCAGTTTTTACTTGGGGATAACTTCCGATTCCATCTGCTAACCCACTACAACAAGGGGACAGAGTGAGACTTGGTAAAGTAGCGGGAGAGGGCATGGGAGAGAAGGGCGGTTCTTTCAGCTTCCGCTTTACTTTTCATAAGCCAGGGCCATAGCTTTAGGCAGAATTTGTACTGTGTTAGGGTGCAAACATTATATAATGCACACAGTGGGCAGATCTCAGGGAAGGAAATCATGTATAGATAGGTTATTAGATAAATCAGGATACTACTACCCAGAGCTTTCTGACCTAGCTTAATAATTAAAAAACGTTAAACTGTTCATACTTACTGTTTTTTTATTGAAGTGAAAACCTCAATGGTATTGTAATGACCTACAATTTGTGCATTATTTTTATTTTCTTATGAGTACACGTCTGCAGCGCAGAACGATCAGGCTTACCTAGGGGAGCACAGAACACAGCTTAGTTCTCACTGTGCACTTTGACTCTTATTTCCCTTCCCATTTGAAAAAGCTCTATTTCCATGTTTTAGCCCCTTTTCCCTGCCTTCTCTCCCCTCATCTCTGGTTGCCCTTCACATTTGAAAAAGATCTCCCTATGTGCTATTGTCTATCCTTTATTTTGCTCTTTATATTATGCATGTCTCATGAGAGAAAACATACCATGTTGAAACTTGTGTGCCTGACTTACTTCACTGAACATTATGGTCTCACGGTGCAACCATTTGATGACAAATACCTCCAATTTCTCCTTCTTCATGGCAAAACAGTGTTCCATTGTGTATAAAGGCCACATTTTCTTTATCCATTCATGTTTTGATAAGCATAAAGACTGTTTCCAAGCTATTATGAATTATGGTGCTATAAACATGGATATCCATGTATCAGTATAATATGATGACTGTAGCTCTTTTGGGAAGATTCCTAGAAGGGGAGTAGCTGGGTTGAATGGACCGTTTATTTTTAGGTTTTTGAGGAATTGCCACACTGATATCCATAAGTGGTATTATTCGTGTACATTCCCACCTGTAATTGAGAAGGGTTCCTTTTTCTCCATAGTCTAGTCAATACTTGTTATTATTTGATATCTTAATAGTAGCCATTCTTCCTGGAGTAAACGAGAATCTCAGTGTTGTTTTAATTTGCATTTCTCTATTGGTAAGGGATGTTGAACATTTTTTCATGTATTTATTGGCCACCTATACTTCTGAAAAGTGTCTATTCATTTTAGTGCCAATTTTTTATTGAGTCTTTTATTTTGGGGGGGTCTAATTTTTTTAAGTTCTTTATATATTCTAGATGTTAGTTTTTTGTCTGAGGAATAGCTGACAAAATTTTTTTTCTCATTCTGTAGATTTCTCTCTTCACTCTGTTGTTTGTTTCCTTTGATATGCAGAAGGTTTTAAATTTGATATAATCCCGTATGTTGATTCTTGGTATTATTTCTTGTGCCGTTGAGATTCTGTTTGGGAAATCCTTGCCTATGTCTCTGTCTTCAAGTGTTTTACTTTATTTGTTTTGTTTTGTTTTTCTTTTGTTGGTTTTTTTTTGTTTGTTTGTTTTGTTTTGTTTTGTTTCCTTTTAGTACTGGGAATGGAACTCAGGACCTTGCACTTGCCAGGCAGGCACTTATGCCACTTAGCTATATCCCTGGCCTATTGTTTTTCTGAGACAGGGTATTGCTGTGTAACCCAGGCTGGCCTCAAACTCTCAGGCAGTCCTTGTGCTGCAGCCTCTCAAGTGCTGAGATTATAGGTGTGTCCTGGTTACTTTTCTCTCATTGCTGAGACAAAATACCTGACACCCAAAGTTAAAGACAGAAAGATTTATTTAGCTCACAGTTTGTAGAAATTTCAGTCCATAATTGGCTGGCTCCAAGGCAGAGTGGCTTGGCAGAGGGGCATTGCAGAGGAGAAGCAGTTTATGGTGGCAGAAGACAGCAAAAGCAAGGAAGGGAAGAGAGAGACAAGCCTCTTCTGTCCCTTATGTTGTATCAGTCTACTGGGATTAGGGCAGTGCCAATCCAATCAGTGGACTGATCCAGCAGTCACCCACCCTTAATCCCAGCACTGCATTATGAATCAATCACACACTCTATTTTTTTTTTTTTTTTCTGGTACTGGGAACCGAGCTCATGACCTTGCGCTTGCCAGGCAGGCACTGTGCTGCTGAGCTAAATCCCCAGCCCCACAATCACACACTCTAGATTCAGCCACCTCCAAAAAAACCCTATGACTGCATAAGGCTTGGGGTGGGGCATCTAGACACAAACCTTAAGATGTATGCCACATGCTTGCCTAATTTATCTTCCTAATGTACTTAATTTATCCTCCAGCAAATTAAGTGTTTATGTTTTAACATTTAGATCTTCAATCAATTTTGATTTTAGTTAAGTGCATGGTAAGAAATATGGGTCTAGACTCAATCTTCTGCAAGGAAATTAAAATCAGGAAATAGAAGGTTTCAGCGAGGATAAGACCAAAGAAAACCACACGGGCAAGATATTAACTGATCAGGAAAATTTAGGAAAGTCTGCTCAGGTTTCCAACAAAATGGGTGAGCTTGTGTGACCAGTGTGTAGAACCAGGAAATCAAGGAAATGTTACCAGTGATAACTAAGTTAAACATAGCTGCTCAGTATGGCGGCATGTGCCTGTAGTCCCAACAATTTGGGAGGCTGAGGCAGCAAAATCACCTGAGCCCAGAAGTTTGCAACCAGCCTGGCCCCATATCAAGACCGTATCTTGAAAATAATACTAATAATGACGATGAAAACAACTCCTAGGTTATCTAAGGGCTTAGGTTATGACGAGAAACACATGGATATTAAAAGTAAATATGAAACATTAGCCAGAGCAATCAGGCAAGAGAAAGAAACAAATTAAAGGGGTACATATAGGAAAATAAGTCAAAGTGTCATTAAAGTCAAGAAGTCAAAGTGGACATCCAATTTTCCCAGCACTATTTTTTTTTTCCTTTTTTTTTTTTCTCCAGTATCGGGAACCGAACTCACGACCTTGCGCTTGCCAAGCAGGCGCTTTTGGCCCTGAGCTAAATCCCCAGCCCCTCCAGCACTATTTATTAAAGAGGCTATCTTTTCTTTAGTTATGTTTTTGGCCTCTCTGTTGAAGTCAAAATTCAATGTAATTATAGTTGTTCTGCTTCTTCTGTTCTCTCCCATTGATTCACATTTTCTGTTTTTGTGCAAGTACCGTGTTTTTTTTTTTTATCACTGTCGCTTTGTAATATACTTCAAATCTGGGATTGTGATGCCTCCTGCTTTGTTACTGTTACTCAGGATTGCTTTTGTTCTTCTTGGTCTCTTCTGGCTCCATATGAATTTTATGATTGTTTTCTCTAGACCTGTGTTGGTATTTTGATTTGGATTGCACTAAATCTGTATATTAATTTTGGCAGTATGGCCATTTTGACTATTGGTTCTGCCTAGACAAGAACTGGGATTCTTTTCATTTTCTTTTTTTTTTTTTTCTGGTAGCGGGAATCGAACTCATGACCTAGTGCTTGCCAGGCAGGCGTTGTGCTGCTGAGCTAAATCCCCAGCCCCTATTTCTGTTTTCTGATGTGCTCTTTGGTCTCCTTTTAGAGAGATGTAATTTTGTTTTAGAGGTCTTTCACTTTCTTAGTTGGGTTAATTCCCAGTTATTTAATTTTTCTTGATGCTATATGAATGGTACTATTTTCCTAATTTCTTAGTGTGTTTATTATTAGTGCGTAAGAGTGCTATTGATTTTTGTTTTTTTGACATTGTATCCTGTTACATTGCTGTATTTGGTTATTAATCCTAGGAGTCTTTTAGTGGAAATTTTTTGGGTCTTATAAGTAGAGGGTCATACCATCTGCAAATAATGACACTTGGACTTATTTTCCTATATGTACCCCTTTAATTTGTTTCTTTCTCTTGCCTGATTGCTCTGGCTAATGTTTTATATTTGCTTTTAATATCCATGTATTTCTCGTCATAACCTAAGCCCTTAGATAGCCTAGGAGTTGTTTTCATTGTCATTATTAGTATTATTTTCAAGATAGGGTCTTGATATGGAGCCAGGCTGGTTGCAAACTTCTGGGCTCAGGTGATTTTCCTGCCTCAGCCTCCCAAATTGTTGGGACTACAGGCACATGCCACCATACTGAGCAGCTATGTTTAACTTAGTTATCACTGGTAACATTTCCTTGATTTCCTGGTTCTACATACTGGTCACACAAACTCACCCATTTTGTTGGAAACCTGAGCAGACTTTCCTAAATTTTCCTGATCAGTTAATATCTTGCCCGTGTGGTTTTCTTTGGTCTTATCCTTGCTGAAACCTTCTATTTTCTGATTTTAATTTCCTTCAAACAAACCAATTTCCTCTAGCTTTAAACTTCTCCCTGGTTACCTGGTGTTATAAGGTGGCTCCCACTTTACTTGGCTCTACTGAATTCTTTAT
>NW_004955411.1:33454069-33456097 GCF_000276665.1 Chinchilla lanigera
AGCATGTATTCATCTCAGATGCCCAGCCCTTTTCTTTTGAGAGAGGGTCTCACTAAGTTACCTAGACTGGGCTTGAACTTCTGATTTTTTTGTGTGAGGCACCTAGAATGTGGGGATTACAGGTGTGTGCCCAGCTCATTTTGATATTTTCTGTTCTGTTCTATTTCACAAGAGAGTAGTTCTGGTTAGTGGCAGTTTGCAAAGCATGTGTCCAGTACCTTCAGTAGCCATCACCTCACACTGGTGTGCTGCTGTTTGTCACACTCCTATAGGCATGGCCCTTGCCTTGTCTTGCTGGGTCTTCTGTAAGTCCAACCTTCTTCTTTACTAAACTAGGATGAGTCTAAGCTGGTTAGACTCAGTTATCCTGGAGCATACCTGCTAGCTAAATGTCTAAGCTACAGTACTTCTAAACTACTTGAATCTAAACTGTTATAAAGTCCTTGCCAAATTTTAAGGGTATCGTTAAATTAATAATTTATGTATTCAGAACATTTGCATTAGAATCTTCTAAGAGTTAAGATTTCACTGAAAACACCGGCATATCCGTGAATCAGTAACCTGAGTTTTACCCCTGCCTTCCACTACCTCTTAGTCTCTTCCTTCATCTCCTAGTACCTGTCTCTGAATTTGACTACTCTCGGTACCTCATGTATTTTGGCCATGGCTAATTGGAATTCTGTCTGCTTCATTTAACCTATGTCAAATTCTTTTTCGCTGCTTGGGAAGTTTTTGGGCATTACTTTCTGGCATTACTCTGTGAACAAGTTTTTTATGTCTTTCATATTATCTTCTGCTCTCTCATTGACTCCAGTTAATCATATATTGTTCTTGTTTACATCATATTGCAGCTATTGTATTGATTTTTCATGGTCCCTTGCTATTTTTAAGATATCTGTCTTTTTGTGATCACTAACCATAATCCTGTCTTCTAGACCTGACATTCTGTTCTCTTCTTGGTTCATTTGGATAGGTATACTTTCAATGGAATTTTAAATCCCTTGGATATTTGTTTGACTTTGTTTCATGGATTCAATTTCTTTGCTATGTTGGGCATTCATGATTTTCATCTTTTCCTGAGCTCCTCTATTTTGTTGCCTACTCTAGATTTACTCAGCAAGTCCTTCATTATGGTCATCATCTCTTTTTTAACCTGAGAGATTATTTCTGATATAATTTTCTCAGTAGCCTCATTCCTCTGTTCTTTTACTTCTGCTGCTACCATTTTAGAAAATTCAGATAGGTAACTTCTTCTGATTTCCACTGTTGTTATCCCTTGAACTTGTCCTGGGTGGGCTGGAGGTCTGAGGTTGCATTTTGCTTCCGCTTTTTATGTTATTCTATTTTTAAATTTTAATTTGTTCCCTGTGTTGATGCCTGTAAATTGCTTGTGGTAGGTAGCTTTATCACTAGTGTGGAGGCTTCCCTAGGAAATATCTATTCCTGAGAGATGTCTTTTGGGAATAGCTGGAGCTTGGTCTTTGTGCCTGTCCCAAGATCCTATCTTATCAATTTACTAGGGAGGAGAAGTTGCCATATGTTTGATCCAGCACCCAGTCCTTTGGTACTGGACTATGGTGATGATTATGACCCCAGCTAATCATAGTGTTGTCTTACAAAGGAGAACAACTGATTACAACAGGTATGACACCCTGACTAAAGTAGTACAAGTAGCAATAACACTAGCATCAAGCACAGCCTAGAAACTGACAAACTGTGGTAACTATTAATTTGGTACCTTTAATCATAGGAGCAAGGCCTACAATTTTATAACAAAATCCAACATAAACCAGGAACTTATATGCAGTGAGTTTTCCCTTAGTATAGTGATTGTAGCCTGTGGGGGTAGGGGAGAATTTCAGAGGAATAGGGGAAAAATAGATAAATAAAGAGAAATATAGTAGTAGCAAAGCCAAGGGAGAAAGGATGATCACTCAAGCTTTGGGAAACTGGAGAAGAGGACAGGAAAGAAAGAATGAAGGAGAAAGCAAAAGAATATCAAAGTGAACTAGAAAGATCAGAGACACT
>NW_004955411.1:33456295-33466754 GCF_000276665.1 Chinchilla lanigera
CCAAGTCAGAGCCTGTCTTAATTATTTTTCTCTCATTGCTGAGACAAAATACCCCACACCCCAAGTTAACGGGGGAAAGGTGTATTTAGCTCACAGTTTGTAGAGGTTTCATCCACAGTCAGCTGGTTCCAAGGCAGAATGGCATGGCAGAGAGGCAACACAGAAGAGAGCAAGCAGAAAGCAGCAAAAGCAAGCAAGGAAGGGAGAAGACCGGCCTTTTTCTGTCCCTTATATTGTATCCAGGCTACCAGGATTGTGGCAGTGCCAAACCAATCAGTGGACTGATGTAGTGATCACCCACCCTTCATCTTAGTACTCTGAATCCCAGCAGTGCACCATGAATCAAGCACATACTCTAGATTCAGCCACCTCTGAAAAAAACGCTACCTATGACTGCATGAGGCTTTGGGGGGACATCTAGACACAAGCCATAACAAAGCCCAAATCTGTGCTGTATACTCAAATTTGTTAATTTTTTAAAAAAATGTTATGAGGGTAATAGTTTTTTCTTTATTTTTATGCTTTTGCAAGTCTGGGGTTGAACCCAAAACCTTTACATGGAGCAACACTCCCAACCCTATTATTATTATTATTATTGTTATTATTAATTTTGGTGTAGGCTCTCACTAAGTCACACAGTTTCCCATGCTGCACCTAAACTTGTGATCTATTTTCTCTCAGCCTCCTAGAGTGCTGAGATCACAGGCGCATGGCACCATGCCTGCCTCCTTTATTATCTCAATATGATGAATTATATTGACTGATTTTAATAAGCGATATTATATTTCTGATATAAACCTCTCACTTGATAGTGATATATTATCCTTTTGTTTATTGCTGGTCTCATAAAGTGAATTGGGGAGTATTCCTTCTTCCCCTATTTTCTGAGGAGTTTGTATGAGACTGGTGCTGTTTAGTCCTAATATATTTGACTAGTTTTTAGTAGTGAAGCCATTTGAACCTGAAGTGTTTTTAGTGGGGAAGTTATTACTCATAAATTTAATTTCTTTAATAAACATAGTTATTTAAATTTATGTCTTTTTATGCTAGTTGTGATCATTTATATTTTTCAAGGAATTTATCCTTTTTATCTGAGCTGACTTTATTGACAGAAAGTTGTTTATAATTTGTTACATAAGTATTGTGTGCTGACTGATTATGCCACTGGAGCTCTAGTTGTTTATAATTTGTTATTACTCTTCAATTTACTTTTTTTATTATTGTCTTTTTTTTTTTTTATTTTGGTACTGGGAATCGAACTCAGGACTTTGCGCTTGCCAGGCAGGCACTGAGCTGCTAAGCTATATCCCCAGCTCCTGTTACTACCTTTTTAATATCTCTAGGAGCTGTAGTAGTAATCCTTCTCTTTCATTCCTGATATTGATAATTTGTGTCTCATCTCTTTTCTCAGATAAACTGGGGTTTTTAATCAATTATTATTTTTGGTTTTGAAACAGCTTCTGATTTTATTAAATTTTGTGTTGTTTCATTTTTGGTCGATTACTCTTGCTCTTTATTATTTCATTTTTCATACTTTTGGTTTTATTTACTACCTTTTCTAGCTTATTATTAAAGTAGAAATTTAGGTGATTTTAAAGTTTGTTTTCAATATAAGCATTTAAAAGTATAAATTTATGTCTGAGTGCTGCTTTAGTGGCATTAATCAAAATTGATCTGTTGCATTTTAATTTCATTCAGGTTAACAAATTTGTAAATTTTTTGATCATTTTTGCAGTTGCCCTAGGGGTTATTTGGGTGCATATTACCTAATTTCCAAATATGGGGTAATTTTCTAAATATCCGTTTGATTTCTAATTTATTCTGGTCAGTGAATATATTCTGTATAGTTTAAATCCTTTCATATTTGTGGAGACGTGTCTTACATACAGAAAAATAATTATTTGGTGTTTTTTGTGCCGGGTCTTCTCCCCAGTGAAAACGTTCTGGCCCCCAGGTCCTGCGGGCTCTGAGTCATCTTGTAAAACAGAGGACCGCCTGGAGGCTGAAGCTCAGAGCTGTCACTGTTACTAACTGCAGCCTCTGACAGGAGAGCCGGTGCCCGGCGGGGCGGGAAGTGGGGAGGCCGGGACAGGGGGCCAGCGCCTGCGCCTGCCCCGCCCCGAGGTGCTGTGAGAACGACCCGGGGCTGCCTCTGTCCCCGGAGCCCTGGGTTTCCCAGCAGAGTAAGGCTCTCTGCGCTCCTCTGTGTTAGGTGCTCGGGCTGTTGGCTGTTCAATGACGGATGTAATGGTCGTGATTAAAAGTTTCAGAGTGTTGAAAACTAGGTCGTTTAATTATAAGGTTGACTGTAGCAGAATTCAAGAGGGCCTCATTTTGAAAGCTTATATTCCAATCTTTTAAAATTGTGTTGCAGACCATTCTCCAGCCCTCATCTGCCTATGTAATTTATGTTCAGAATATTCGTTAGATAGTAATTGTTTTTGCTTTTCTCATCTTTTCTTATTTTTCATTTTTGAATTTTGCTAGTGTCTAAAACAGTTCCTTATGACCCAATAATTAATTGACTAATTCATTAGTTATTACATTTATACTAGTATCTTTTGGAAGAGAAGACTGAAGAATAATCTATAAATCTTGCCAGTTTACAGACATGGAAGTGCATGTTATGTCTGGGGAAAATAGCCCCTGTAATGTTAACTAATGCTGTACCTATTTCCTAAAAACAGGATTGTAACCATAAAGGGTAATATTAATATTTTAAAAATCAAACTTTTTTTTGGTACTGGGGATTGAGCCCAGGGTATGCTGGGCTACATCCTCAGCCTTTTTATTTTATTTATTTATTTTTTATTGAGACAGGGTATCACTAAGTTGCCTAGGCTGACCTTGAACTTATGATCCTCCTGCCTCAGCCTCTGCAGTAGCTAAGGTCTCAGCTATGGGAGCTATTTTGGGTCATGGCACTATAGTGGCTGGCTAGCCAGTTCAGTATGCAGAACAAACAGCCCCTTTGAAAGTAACATAGGCTTCAGCTTTCCAGTAGGAATGTGTTTCATTATCTCAAAACTAATGGAGATCATTAGCGCAATCAGTACATACTATCTAATAGCATTCTTACCTTCTTATTCTTATTTTTAAGGTACAGGGAAAACAATGGTGATGGATATATTTTATGCTTATGTGGAAATGAAGAGGAAAAAACGGGTCCATTTTCATGGCTTTATGCTAGATGTGCATAAAAGTAAGTTAAAAATGATCTGAAAAATTATTATTCACTGAACAAACTCTACAAAACAATTTTTTGCAGTGAATGAACATATACTCTTTTATATATATATATATATATATGTTTATTTTAATTTTTTTGCCACATGTGATGGTGCATGCCTGTTTTCTGAACACTGGGGAGGCTGAGGCAGGAGGATCACTGCAAGTTGGAGGCCAACTTAGACTATGCAGTGAATTCAAGGCCACCCTGAACTACATAGTGAGACCCTGTCTCTGGAAAACAAAACAAAACAAAAGCAAACAACAACAAAACTAAAAAAATAAAAAAACAATTCGATTTTTGCTTGAAGTAAGATTTTGTTTGGTTTCATTTGTTTTGTGCTATATTGAAATAGTAGTACATTCAGAGTTGGTTCTTAAAACGAAGTCATTACTTCCCAATCAAAGAACAGAAGTTACTACCTGAAGATCTAAAGATCAGGCATTGTTTTACTTCTGCTAGTGGTTAATTAAAAAATATTAAAAGCACAATTTTGAGATTTTTTTGTTTTGTTTTGTTTTGTTTTTGAGACAAGGTCCCTCTGTGTAGTCCAGGCTGACTTTAAACTCGCTATGTAACCCAGGCTGCCCTCAAACTCACAGCAGTCCTTCTGCCTCAGCCTCCTGAGTGCTGGGATTATAGGCATGCACCACTACACCCAGCTAAGATGTTATGCTTTTTTTCTCCTCCCCCTAAGATGTTTTTCTTATTTGTTTGTTTTTTGTCTTTTTGAGACAGGGTCTTGCTGTGCAGTTTAGGCTGGCCTTGAGCTTATGTTATTTTTGGTAGGTTCTTTACTCTGTGTACCTTTAGCATGTAGGCATTCAGTTTGTATTTGCGTATACACTCCAGCAGGACCACAACCTCCTCTCCCACCTCTGAAACCATCAGGGTTAAGATTACTCTGTTGGTCATCTCAGAAGTGATTCTAGAGTGCAGAGGTTTGACCTTGAGGTTTCCTCACAACTGTAGGACTCTACTAGTTGAACAATTTATTTGAAGGTAGAGAAGACACAACCAATTTCAGAAATCGAGATTAATTGTAATCACATTTAAACCTAATTTTTATGTCTTCACTAAAGTTTCATGTGGGGATTTTACAACATGCTATAAATGTTTAAAATGTACATTAATACTTGCTTTTAATTTTATCCATCTAAGGAATACATCGCCTTAAACAGAGCTTGCCAAAAAGGAAACCAGGATTCGTGACCAAATCATATGACCCAATAGCTCCCATAGCTGAAGAAATCAGCCAAGAAGCATGTCTCCTATGTTTCGATGAATTTCAGGTACAGTAGAGCTTTTTCACAGCTGTAGGATGGTATACAGAATAAGACGTGAAGACTTAAATTTTACTCCTTTCCTCTCCCATCGATTTATAAATTGATTCTTTCTTACCACTTCAATTTTACTGTCTTGTTTGATGATCAGCAAATCATGACCTGCCTATTTCACCCACCTGGTTCTGTACGGCCCATCAAAAAAGAAAAGTTTTATATGCTTAAAGGTACTTGGAAGAAAGAAAACAAAACAAAAAATCCATCAGAAACTCTATGTGGTTTGAAAAGCCTAAAATATTTACTCCTCAGTCTTGTATGGGAAAAATTTATCCCTGCGTCTAAGTTATGGTCAGCGGCTCTACGCGTCCCAGCCCTGTACCACAGAGATAATGGAATTCTCAAACAAGGTCTTTAGAGATATTCGGGTAGATTTTGAAGTGCTGTATAAAGAACAGTGGTTCACACATTTCGCTTAAGTCTTACTTTATACTTAATCTGTGATAAAGGAAAAGAATTGCCTAGTTGAAGTTTTAAAGTTTCTTCCAGCCTTAGGATTTTCTGACGTCATGCATATAGGTTGGTGGCGAGTCATTTCCTGACTTCTGTTTCGCGGGAGATTAACAAGGAGGAATCCGATGTGACCAGGGTACTTTTATCCCAAGTCCTGCCTGCCAGTCTCCTGAGCAACTGACACATATAATTAACACTGACCTAAGTTAGTGATGGAAGGGAAGGAACGTTTCACCAAGGAAACCATCACACCGCGCTCTCTGCTTCTCCCTCCCTGCAGTCTTGTTAAGGCTGCCTGGTGTTGACCCTTCCTACTGGAGAGCAGGTGCTCCCTGGCTCTCTGAAGGGGCACATGGGTTACACATGCGTCGCAGAGGGGGGCGGGTCTCATCTAGTTCTGAAGATAGCACCGGGTTAGCGGCTCTGCTGCATTCAAGATGGAAGTCAGTGATGCACCAGTAAGGACCACTTAGCTGGGTGTGGTGGTGCAGGCCTTTAATCTCAGCACTCTGAGAGGCTGTGTCAGGAGGATCTCAAGTCTGAGGCCAGCCTGGGCAATTTAGCAAGACTGCCTAAAAATAAAAAATAAAAAAAAAGGACTAGGGATGTAACTGTGTGTGAAGGCCTTGAGTTCAGTCCTCTTCAAAAAGGCCATTTCTTCCAATTTTCTGTTATTAACCTTTTACCCAAAATAGCTCTATATAAAACTGAATTGGTACAGTTAAATTTTCAATTTCAATTTTCAACTGAAACATGTAAGCAATATATTGAATCCAAACTTTATGAAATGATCTATGGTTTAAAAATGTGTTTTTACATCCCTATTTGGCTTAAAGTAGTTATTGTTTTCCCTACGTAGAGGTGAGGTATCTAAAGGCATCAGAATTTCCTAGGTTTAAATTCATTACTTTTACCTTTAAAAACATGCAAATGAATGATTATCAGATGTCTGTGGCATGAGGACCTTTTCAAAGGCCAGACTAAGAAAGTTAGGGAGCATTGACACTGGATTGCAAAGCACATGAGCCTGAGGAAAATACAGAACAAGCAGAGCCCACTTATTAGGCAGAGTAAGCACAGTGGGGAGGGCCCTGGGTACTCTTAAGGATTTATGAAAGCTGAGCATGGTGGCGCACACCTGTAATCCCAGAACTTGGGAGGCTGAGGCAGGAGGAACGCCTCTAGTATGAGGCCAACTTGGGATACACAGTGAGTTCAAGCCAGCCTGGACTACACAGAGAGACTCTGTCTCAAAAAAAAAATTTTGTTTTTCATTTTACATGAGTGTCAGAGAGATCAAGAACAAACAGACCCTTGTAAAATGTTACTAACATAGAAGAGGTAGATGTGATGGAGATGTCTCCTGTTACCTGAATCATCCAGGCTTAGTTTCAAGTTTATTTAACCATTTACTGTTTTGTCTCAGTTACCTTAACGAGCTCTATTCTGCATGACAGGACTCTCTCTGTTCCATTGCTAAATGGACTGTCCCTGGGCATCTGCTGTGTGAGTAGCTAGTCCTCAAGCTTGTCAAAAGCCGTGGGCTTGTGCAGTGCGGCCTGGGGAATGGGTGCTCCTGTCCTCTTTCCCATGAACAGGGGAAGCTCCTTCTAAGTGAGGAGACACGGAAAATGTATGAATCACATTCAGAGGACGGGTCCAGGTGCTCCACAGTCACCCACTGAGCCCTCCCCCGCCAAGCTCCGCCAGTCCCAAGCTCACTCCTGCCTCAGTTCCCGTATGGTACTTCAGCACTGTTTCCAGCCTGGCCTCAAGAAGGTCCCTTCTTTAGCTGGATCTTCTATGCCTCTTTTTTTCAACAGTTTTGCAGAGAACGCAACTCCTCACCTCATGTTTTACCCCTGTATGGATAACGCAGGGATTTCTATATGATCTATAAAAGATAGCAGAAACATTGGTCAGAAGTACTGTGAGGAAATGTCACCGTCCTTAATAAAAGGTCAGTTGTCTCCAATGGAAGGAGAATTACTTGGTGAAATAAAGCCCAGCAAGAGCAAAGGTGAGGTGTCCCTCTGTTGGCAATGCTTTTGGGTGCAGGCAGCAGAAAAGCCAACTTAAAGCACTTGAACTCTCTGGAAGAAAGATTATGGTATAGGAGGTGGTGTCATTTCTCTTGCTGAGATCCTCCTTCCTCTTCAGTCTGGTCTTTGACGTGTTCAGCCTTGCTCATTGCCCCCTATTGTGTCCAATTCTATTTTCCTCATAGGCTAGGAGCTATGGTTAATAACCGGGTGTAAATACTTCTTTCCCAGCAGTGCTCTGAAGAAAATATGCACAGAGATGGCAAAACAAGACTGCATACAAACTGGCTGCATTTATTTAATCCTAATTTTGGCGTAGTAGAGTTATTCGTGCAGTGAGAGTAGTGTAGAGTTGTTTAGTGTAGTTACTAGTGTGTTAAAGTTGACCACATGGGAAGCCCCCTTCCCTGAACAAGGTTGGCCTGAATGTCCTAGAGTGAAAAGTGTTAATAAGTCCGGCCCTTTTATGTCCTGTGCAATACACAGCTGGAATCTGAGGGCTTACCCAATCAATGCGCACAGGAAAAGGCCAATATTTACGTATGCTCACTGCTGAAGTATGAAGGCAGGATTGTTCCCCACAGCGAAAGAGGTACACTCTGCACAGAGCTGGGATTCAGAATCCTAACTATCTTCTGCTGGTTTTATAGAAGCTCCTCCAGCACACCAGAACTGGGCTAGCACACATCCAAATCTATGCTGAAATGTCCCCTTCCTACAGTTCTGTAGAATAAAAGGACACCCGCAAATATTGCTGCACCAGCACTCTGATCCCCAACACCCACTAGTTTTAAACAAACCAGCATGCTTTCCACTTCATTCCTGCCACATGGAACATTGTCCCCCGCTGTGACAGCCCCTCCCTAAGTCAGGGGTCGTGGCCCACAGTGGCCAGCTGCCCTGTCCTAAGGAAATCACTGGGGCGCTGGGTGGAGAGGTGTTTGCAGAGTTTCTTTCACAGGGTCCTTCCTACACCTGAAGGATGCTTTATGCATAGCTCTCTGACCCATCGTCAGGGGATCCCTCACCCAGGAAAACTGGCAGGCACCTTTGTGGCTCTTGTCTGACCTATTCCAGTTTATGCTGCCTGAGGGACGATGACTCTTGCTGGGGGAAACGCAGCTTGAGGTAGCCCGTTGTTTTTCAGGTGGATGGTGCAAATTGAACACACTACCACAATAGGAAATCAGTCCAAAGATTTATTACTTATACATCTTGGGCAAGGAGAATGCTACAAGAGTCAGGCAGAGAGGGAATGTGCACATACCGACTAGAAACACACACACACACACACACACTTATATATATATATAATGTGGATCATTTTAAATGGGAGGACAGATGCATGAATGACATATGTAAAGCTGCGGGGAAGAAGAGTGGGAAACTCCGTCTTTGATTAATTGCTTTATTTATTTTTGAACTCACATCTCCCTGTGTTGCCCAGGCTGATTTGAACTCTTTGGCTCACTCTGTCCTCCTGCATCAGTGTCCCAAGTCACTGGGACTCTGGGCCCGCACCATCACACCCAGCTTAGTCTGCTCTTCTAGGCTGGAGTGATGCCTCTGGTTTCTTATCTCTGGCCACAGGTTTGCGTTGTTTGCGTGTACTGTTCTGATTCCCAGGCAATGATTTTACTGTATCCTCCTGTCATGCCCCCCACATATCCTTAAGGTCTTCTTCTGACCTTTGCTAAAGAGATAACTATCTCCTTCTTAGCAAGATTAATCCTAACATCCTATTTAAAACGGCAGTTTTTCATTGCTCTCCGCACATCTGATGCCTCATATGCTCCCAAGACATTTACTACCTTTGGACATATATTTACTTGTTTTTTATGTTTATTATTTGTGATCTGCTTTGTATTCTACTACAGGATATAGTGGCCATCAATCTTTATTTTGTTAACTGATGTATCACAAGTGTCTAGAACAGTGCCTGAGAATGAATGAATTCTAGTATCAGACGATAACTAGTGAAGTAGTTCTATTAAGTCCCACTCCCTTTATGTTAAGTAGTATTTTTCAAACAAAATCTGTATTTGTAGAACACAAAGAACATTACAACTCCATCCCATACTTGTTCCCATCAACACTGTGAATTATCTGAATGTTTTTGTCTAATATAGGAAAAATGATACATAATTTTATATTCATTTAATAATGTGGTTGGATTTGTCACATTTATTTTTATTTTTTATTTTTTATTTTTTGGTTTGGTTTTTTTCCGGTACCGGGCATTGAACTCACGACCTTGGGCTTGCCAGGCAGGTGCTGTGCCACTGAGCCAAATCCCCAGCCCCTTGTCACATTTATTTACTTACTAAATTTACCTCTTATGAACTGTTTGAGGTGTTGCCCACATATTCATTAGTATGCTTATATTCCATCTAATATCATCTCCAGCTCTTTTTTAAATTTTTTATTTTGAGAAAGGGTCTTGCTAAGTTGCTCAGGCTGGGCTAGAACTTGTGACCCTCTTGGCTTAGCTTCTCAGAGTTCTGAGATGACAGGTCTCTGCCACTGCCCAGTCATCATGTACATTCTTTATATCTTTTCTTTTGTGGTGCTGAGGATGGAATCAAAGGCCTCCCAGGTGCTTGGCAAGCACTGTGCCACTCAGCTACACTCCTGGCCCTGATGATGTGTATTCTATGGTGTCATCTGCTGTATACTGAGTACTTTCTGTGTGCCTGTGTTCTTAACTGCTGTACTATACTGTATATATCATTCCATTTATAGCTAAAATTCTACAAGCCATACATTACTTATGTGGAGTTATACAAACATACATACTATATATATGTACTAGCCATAGTTAACGTTTCTTGATAGTTTAATATATATCTCATTATAATTTTTGCAGGGTTGGTTTTATTACTGCTTTCATTATACTGGTTAAGTAAATTGACCAAGGTCACAGAGCTAGTAACTGACAAGTTTAAATCCAGTGTCAGTGCCCTTATCAGTAACAACTATGTTATGTGTGTTTTCCTTGGGATAGTCTTATTGTATGTGTTTAAATATATAGCTCTAGGTCTGGGTGGGTTTCGGTAGATGTTTTAATAATAAAGCCTAAAAATTATCCTTCAGCCTATTAAACCTAGTAGAATACTTGCTGATTTATTAGAAAAGAATTTTTGGGTGCTTTATGCTTAGTGACAGCGTGTCTACAATCACCACTTCACTTTTCAAATCAAATCATATTAGCAGTCTTGATTTTTAGCTAATTATTATTGGCCTTTAGGTGATGTTAATTAATATAATATTTATTTTACTAAGGGGATGAATGGGAATTATTGCTGCTTAAAAACAAGGGTATACTCTTGTTTCTGTGCTTTTGCATTTAAGGAAGTTTTAAGATTATGTGTTGTTGGGGCTGGGGATTTAGCTCA
>NW_004955411.1:33466854-33477640 GCF_000276665.1 Chinchilla lanigera
GGATCACATTTGCACAGTGTCCTCTTCATTAGCTTGGCCATCCTGTTCCGTGTGGCATTTCAGTTCTACCTGGCTGAGAAATACGTCTAGAGAGATTTTTTAAAAAACATATTTATTTGCTAAAATAAAAGAATAGTTTATCCTCATAGTTTTCTGTTAGGATATTTATTATGTCCTCTTTGAGTATTTATGTTACTTGTTAAACTGTTTATGATTCTGAAGATATGAGAATGAGGGAAACTGATTTTTAAAAACAAATGTTGTGTCTTCATGTCTCTTTTTAGGGACGGTGAATAGATGTTTTACTGATATAGTACAAAAAATGAGCAGAGTTATCTTGTGCAAGTCTCCTCTGTAAGCTATCAATATCATTTTAAAAAGTTTAACCATTTTTATAAAGCAGGAAAGCTATTAAAAACTGCTAATAAAAAATAGGTGCTTATTTTCCTGCTAATACTAATTAATGATAATGCATGCTTATGTTTGTCACTCATTACATGGCACTGTACCAATCAGTGGGTGACTGAGACTGAGGCACTTACACATGTAAATTAACCATTAGGCTTTTTTCCCCCTTTTTTAAGTGACTCATAATGGAAAGCTACTCTAGGTCATAAAAAAATCTCTTCTCTTTAATGCTAATGAAATGTCTCCACTCCGTATTAGCAGACTACCCTTGCTGGTAATCTGTAGCCTTCTCTTTTGTTCCTGGTGGTAATGAAATGCTGGGTGCTGCAAAAGCTGGCTCTCCAAGAATGTGGGGCCAATTGTCTTCTGTTCACTTATACTGTAAAATTACTGTTCTCCAGCAAAGCTGAACAAGTGCTGGAATCAGATCAAAAGAGTATACACTGGCACCGCGCTACACTAAGTGACTCCTGCTTTATTAATTAGTCATAGATCCTCCAAGTTAATTTACTCTGATAAGGCAGAAACATTCTGCAATATAAAGACAGCAAAGTATAACTCAGCTGCAAACCTTTACTATTTGCTTTCTGTGCTCTGCAGTTTAAATCTTAGTACTGTGTCATAAGCTACATGTTTCTTCATTTTTTGGAATCTTAGGGAATGCAAGCTATTTTTAATATTTTCAGAAACATTAATGATACACTCAAATGACCGTTGTTATCCTCTAACACTGAGTCACCTTTAATTGGTGTATATTTTTTAAAGGGAGTATATTGCGATCTAATTTGAAAGTGCAATTGCTACTAAAATTTGCAAGCTCGGTCTGTCCTCTCATCAGCAATGCCACTGGTGTTTATGCATTTGAAAAGGGCCTTCTCTGTGACTGGTTTTGCGGAAGCAAAATTTGACAATGATCCTAAGCTCCAAATTAAATAATATTAGCACCGCTTTCCTTTTCATTTAAATCACCACTTTTGAAGTTTCTGAAGCCTTTTTAATTTAGCAAATCTTTAGTAGTTTTTAGTTACTGTGTTTTCAAGTTATAGCTTGACACAGAAAAAGAAAATTGCACCTCTCCCTTTCATGATTTTGTTTTGTTCAGGTGGGAAAAAAATCATGAAACTTTGAATAAGATATTAGCTGTAAGAGGAAAGTGATTTAGACCCAGGTTGTTATTTGTGTTATAACCATTCAGTTAGTAGCTTAGCATTTTGAACAAATTGTAAGAATTCCACTAGTTTCTATGTTCTCTGACAGGGCTTTAAAATAATAGTGTGATATATTTAGCAACTGTATGTAAAGCAAGTTTTTATTAAGATTATTTGAAATATGTTATTAAATATCAAAACATTTTTACACTGAGAGTATTTAAAACTCATGTTGTTATATACTTAGGGGAAGTAGGAATGATTAAAATCAGCTTTCATTATACGTTTATTTTTGAAGTCAGCTTCCCTTGGTGCTGTATTTGTGACTTTTAAAAATTTAAGACTTACTAAGTTTACATTTTCATTGTGAATTTTAAAAATAAATAATTTTAGGAATGATGAATGGTTACATTCCACAGTAACCTAACGGATGGATAGTTTTAATCTCCATTATGCATTTTTAGTTTTGTCTGAGGTTTTTTTTTTTTTTCCCAAAGCACTGTATTAACTGTTCTTATGTTTTTTTTTTTTTTTTTTTAAACAAGGAATATTTGTGTTTGTGAAGGTTAGCAGAGGCTGCTTGGGCTGGAAGTGACTGCAGTGCCTTTTGATTATTCATGGACAGTAATAGAAGGCACTTAAAAAGAACAATGAAATTGCTTATTTCTGTGATGGGCCATCTGTTGAATTGTTTTGTGCAACAATTGCACAATAGTATCTATGTCATATCATTCTATTTTCAACAGCAGCTGATTATGTCTCACTGGCTACTTGTCCTTATTTCTGAAGTTCCATGACCATTTAAAGTCACCTTTCTAGGGACCCTGGCCAGAAAGGTATTGCAAATTGCAAACAGCCTGTGTATTATTTTATTTTCTCTCTCCTTTTTGGAGTATGTGGAGGAGGGGTGGGTGGCAGCAGGAGAAGGGAGTTGATCATGTTCTAATTAATTAGACTTCCTAAATGTTTAGGACGATTATTTATGCTTTCCACCTGTAGTTCTATAAAGGAAGTTAACGTAGAACCTTTTGATAATTTGTGTAAAAATGATAAGCTTGCAGAAAAGAGTTAAGTTTGAGAGACTGTTACGTAGTCTTTCGTGCTTGTAATTGTCTGTTCTTTTCTTCATGATGATAATTAGAATTTTTCCCTTAGAATTCACTTCCACCTTTAAAAAAGATGAGCCCTTAGTAAATTTGTTAGCGGAGAAGTGAAATTAAAATAAAACAAATGTGTTGTTGTCCATAGGTCACTGACATTGCTGATGCCATGATTCTGAAACAGCTTTTTGAAAATCTGTTCAAAAACGGGGTCGTCGTTGTGGCAACGTCCAACAGACCACCGGAAGGTAAAACGAAACATCGCACTAGCTTCATCCAATTAGGGAGAAATTAGTGAGCTTTCAGAGATCCAGAATTTTGTGCTAATTTTATTTTGTTAGTAAACCTGCTGGCTTGCTTATCGTTAGTTTTATAACTGGTTTTATCTGAAAGATCAGTCTGTACTTGGGAAATGTGTATACCCTTAGCGAACTGAATCTAGTTGACATGCCATGTTGGATACCTTTGCTTTTTTTTGGGATATTAGATATAAGCCTTTCTAGCAAAACTCAATGAAATAAAAGATGAAACACCTAATTAAATTTTAGAAAAAGACAAAGCTCACTTGCATGAGTAATTTCTATACTTAATTTATTATTTCTAAAAAAGGCCTGTGGCTTAGTAGGAAAGTCTGAGAATTAAAATACAAGTAATATTTAGACAAAAACAAGTTTAAAATCTGTCAGCTCATCAAGTGGTCCATTTAGGTCTAAGGAACCGAAAAATAATATGGTATGAGAGACTAAATGTTAACATCTTTTGCCTGGACTGCTCTTCCTCTAGATAACTGCCTGGCTATGCCCTTACCTCCTTCAAATCTTAGCTCAAAAGTTACTTTGCTAGGGAAGCTGAGGCTTGGCGCCTTATTTGAGTCTATGCAATGCAGCGCTTTTTTCCTGATACTCTTTCCTCTTATCCTGCTCCGTATTTTTCTTTTTTTCTTTTTTTGGTTTTGTTTTGTTTTTTGGTCCCAGGAATCGAACTCAGGACCTTGCACTTGCCAGGCAGGCACTTTTTCCACTGTGCTACATCCCCAGCCCACTGTGTTTATCTCATAGCACTTAGAGACTCACTGTGTATTTTACTCACACACTGCACCCCGGTCCGCGCCCCCCGCACCGGAAATCGACCTTGTGCTTGCCAGGCAGGCGCTGTGCCGCTAAGCTAAATCCCCAGACCCGCACATCACACTTTTATTTTATCATCTCCCTGCTTCTGGTGTGCAGAAGCTTCATGAGAACAGTGATTTTTGTTTCTTTACTTGCCTGTGTCCCTGAGCAGCTACAACAGTTCCTAGCTTGTAGGTGGATCTCAGGAACTAGTCTTTGAATACTGAATGAATGTATGTTTTCAGATATCCTTCTGGATGCAGTATTGAGAACAGACTTTGGGGATGAGGCTTCAAGGTTGGCATTAGGAGGCTACTTAGGAGACTGTTGCAGCAACCCTAGAGGGGATGGTAGAGCTGTGAAGTGAGCCAGAGGTGGTCATCTTCTGAGTAGGTTTTGAAGGCAGAGTCAGTAGGATTTACTGATAGAGTGGGGTGTGGCAATGGATATGGAGAGAAGGATAAGTATCGAGATTTAGGGGATAAAATGGCACCTGAGTATAAGTTGAGGAAAAGGAAGCAGTACAGTTGAAGAAATACTGTAGCTGCCACTCACTGAAGATAGACAGCTGTAGAGGTCAGGAGTCCAGAAGATAAGGCCTGGTGGAGGAGAACATGTATCTCTCCCTCTGCAGTAATACTTTGGTCCCTTTGGTCCCTTTTGCTTCATTCATCTCATGCCCTGTATTTTAGTTACCATTTTTCTGGGTAAGATTGGGAACTGTTCTTGGTGATGGGGGTTGCAATCACACCCTCATCTTTTACCTGTAATAACTTGCTGGTTTACAGATAAATAAGACTATCAACTTTAACATAACCGAAGAGTATTTAATACATAATTATTGATTTTAATAGAAAATAATTGACAGTTGAGTAAAAGCAGTATCAACACCAGAAATTAGGAACCTAAGAGAGTAAATAGTTGTGGAGTAGCATGGTCTGGGAAAGTTTTGTGGAAAAAAAGAAAGGTGAGCAACACTTGAAAGGCAGAGAATCAGGCACCAAAACCCGATTTCCTGTACATCACTATGTTGTCCTAGTCCTACTTGCGGGGTCCAAATCTTTGTTCTCTGTTCCTGCATCTGGGGAAACCCAAAGCCATCGTCTGTTTATGATCACTGCTTTAGTTTTTAGCTTCCTGTTTGCTTTTTGGCCTGTAGGGATTTTCTTTAGTTTCTTGCTAGCTGAAACATTTCTAGTGTCTTGTAATTGTAGTACTGTCTTATGTTTTAGGGGATAATCTGATTAAGGCATAGAAGGCAGAGATCTTGGATCCAATCCATGGGAATAGGTAATTACTAGAAAAGTTTCAGGTGAAATATATACACAGTTTGTAGTCTTAGTTTTACAAAACTTCAAATAAATGACTCATTCATCAACTTGTCACTTAGGTAAATACTTGAGGTGACCATATACAAATAGTCATATTTTTTACTTTTCAAAGATTAGAGTGTTGGGTCATTTGCAAAGCTAGAAATAAAATCTACACTTTAAAAATTTTCCCATATATGATTATCATTTTTTATGTTCTCAAACAAATTTTTGTTAATTTTCATGATATTCTAGTGAAAACAATAGTATTGTAAAATTTAATTGAATGGAGACACAGTAAATTAACAGACTGTTGATTAACTTAGTATAGAATCCAAGCTGAGTATGGTGGTGCAAGTCTCTAGTCCCAGTACCTGGGAGACTGACACAGGAGACTTGCTGGGAGTTGGAGGCCAGCTTGGGCTACATAGTAGTTTAAGGCTGGCCTGGAATACATAGTAGGACCAAGTCTCAAAAAAAACAAAGCCAAGCAAAAAACGCACAAAACCCCAAGCGAAACTAAAACAATTGGAATTAAATTAATAATTGAACTTGAGAATTCTATTCAATAAAAAATAGTAATACACTTTCATGAGTGAAATAGACTACAGTATGTAAATTGAAAAGATGGTGCTTTATTGGCAGTATAACACAAGGTGTTAAAAAGAAAAGGGCCCTTGTTGACTGAACCTAGAACTGTAAATACACTGAAGTCTGCGTTTTATTTATCTTTTGTTGTAATGAAAATGCATTAGGTAGTGTTAGAAAGTCAAGAATAATCTTGTTTTCCTTATTTTACCAAACAACAACATTATGATTTCTACTCAGATTAGAATTTCTATAATAAGTATCTTTTTTTTTTGTCTTTCTGAGACAGGGTTTTACTATGCAGTTCAGGCTGGTCTTGAACACACAATGATCCTCCTGCATCAGCCTCCTGAGTGCTGGGATTACCAGCATGCACCACCACGCCTGGCTTTCCATAGTAAATGAAAGATTAGGCAGCACTAGAAAGTTAGCTACTAAGTACATGCATGCATATACGTATGTACATGTCATTGTAATTTATCACTTGAATGCTTAGAAAAAATCCAACGAGCATTAGCATCAAGGCTGAAAAGCATTTTGCAAAATTTAACATCTTTTCTTATTTATAAAACATAAATACCTAGGTTTCTTAATATACTAAGTGTATCTATCTCAACGGAAAAGTCAGAATAATGCTTAGCAGGGAAATTGGCCGCATTTCCACTACAGTCATAAGTGAGTCAGAGCCGACCACTATCACTTTTAACACTGAATTGAATTATAGAGAGACAGATTATGAGATCAACTCAGAAGATAGGAGAACCCAGTAAAAGTCACATCTTCTGATTGCAGAGGTACCAATGTTAGACTTAGCACTCTTTATCCTAAATTGTATAAACAAAACACCCTAATATGGGAATCATAAAAAGTGCTGCAGCGTTAAATATGATTATTGAAAAGTAGAAGGATGACATCTTAACAAATGATCTGCCAGAGCCAGGAGAGATATGTTTTAGGAAATTTCTACTTTGTATTCTTTAAAAGTCAGGAGAACTTAGACTCTGAATATCAGAAGATCTCAGATGAGAGAAGACAACAGATTGAACTTAAAACTTATTGACTGGGGCTGGGGATTTAGCTCAGCGGCAAAAGCGCCTGCCTGGCAAGCACAAGGTCGTGAGCTCGGTTCCCGATACTGGAGAAAAACCAAAAAAAAAAAAAAACCAAAAAAAAAAAAAAAAAAACTTATTGACTGATATCTGAAATAAAGTAATGCTAAATGAATGAGATTAAATTAATTGAAATTAAATAAATTAAAATCAGCAATATGCTGGCATGGTGGCACATGCTTATAATTCCAGCACTGCAGGAGGCTGAGGCAGGAGGATGGCAAATCTGCATCCTGCCTGAGCAATTTCGTGAGACTATCTCAAAATAAAAATTAAATGAGCTGGGGAGTAATTTAATCTTGTGATTATCAGAGTTTGAATGACAGTGTCATCATTTGTGGCTCTGATAACTAGGGATATGTACAATCAAGTATTTTAGAATTCAAAATATACCTTTTACTTTAATTACAAGAAAAAGACATGAAAGAAAAGGTAGTTCTTAGAGCAAAAGCTGGAAAACAGCCATAAAGTCAGAACAGAAAGCATGGTTTAGGATCAGACATTTCAGTGACAGAAAACATAAATGGGTTAAGCTCCTCTTTTAAAAACTAGAACTTCTGAGATGGCTAAGTAAATTTCTGGCCAAATTTCCTCATGGACAACAAGAATAAATTGTGAACAGAACACTCAACATAATTAACTGAAGGTCCTAGAGTGTCAAAACGCAGCAGATTGTAGAGGGGAGGGAGACAAAACTCGGAAGAGGTCCAGTGTAGAATTTTCAGTGTTTTTATGACTGTTGGCCCCAGAGCAGGGTGGAGTCAGTGCTGCGCCGGTGCCTGGAATTCTGGTAGAAAACCTGCGGTGTGTATAGCCTGAAGAAACAGGTTGGCGTGAGTGCTGTTACTAGAGGTTGGGAAATAGGTCCCAGAGAGAACTAGACTGGTATAACTCTGAATTCTGTTGGTAAACTCTGCCCCAAGCTCTGAGCTCTGAACTGTGCATGTGCAGGTTAGACTACAGGCTGTACAATGAGAGATAAGAGTCCAGAACTGAGAGTTGAGCTACTGCTCAAGAGAAGAGTTTGTAGTTTGAACCTAACCAATTTTCTGCCAAAGCACAAAATAACAGTACTTCAGCTAGTAAAACAGAATTCACAGCGTAACATTCACAAGGTCCAGCATGCAATCCAAAATCGAAGAATGGGTAAAACATAACCCATTCTCAGGAAAACACAATCAACAGACCAACCCCAAAGTGACCTTGATTAGGAGACAAGGACTTTAGAGCAGCAGTGTAAGTACTGGGGAAATGAGGTAGGTAAAGTATGTTTGCAGTGAGTGAAAGGACAAGAAACCTCAGCAGAGGAAAGAAATCATTAAAAACGTAATGTTTAAATTTTAGAGCAAAAATGACAATATCTAAAAAATTCACTGCATGGCTTAATAGCAGAATGGAAGTAACAAAAGAGGCAGCAAATGATTCTTTATCTAATCAAGGAATAAAACAAAGTGATGGAAACAAAGCCCTAGAAATTTGAAGAATTACAGCAAGCTTTCTGACGTGTCTCTAATTGGAATCCCAGAAGGCAGAAAAACCTTTCAAGAAATAGTGACTGAAACATTTTCAAATATGAAGGCAGATATGTTATATACATGTGTGTGTGTATATATATATATATATATATATGTATATATATATATATATATATTTTGTTGTTGTTGTTGTTGTTTGTTTTTTGTTTTGAGGCAAGGTCTGGTATGGCTTGTGTCTAGATGTCCCCCCAAAGCCTCCTGCAGTGATAGGTGGGGCTTTTTCAGATATGGTTGGATGTAGAATGTGGGACACGGGTCGATCCATGGTGCAATGCTAGGATCAGGGGCACCTAGGATTACAAGAATGAGTGCTACTCACCCTATGTAGCCTGGGTAAGATATAAGGGATAGAAAGAGCTGTGGTCACCCCCTACTGCTTTGCTACATTCTGCCCACCATGAGCTGTTTCTCCTCTGTGATGCCACCCTACCACACCACCCTGCCTTGGAGCCAGCTGATTATGGACTGAAGCCTCTACAAACTGTGATCTAAATAAACCTTTCCTCCTTTAATTTTGTGCATCAGGCATTTTGTCTCATTAGTGAGAGAAAAGTAACTAAAACAAGGTCTAAGTAGTTTAGGTTGGCTCTGAATTCACTGTGTAGCCCAGGCTGGCCTTGAACTTGTGGTGATCCTCCTGCTTCAGCTTCATGAGTGCTGGGATCACAGGTGTGTACCACCATGCCTAAATAAAAATTATTGTTTTATATAACATTATTGTTCCATATAAAATTATTATTTCAATATATATAGCATAAAGGGAAGAGTTTAGATGGACCTAAATGGATGCAAAGCTTCTACATTTCTTTGAAGTGATA
The DNA here is from genome assembly GCF_000276665.1 of Chinchilla lanigera. NCBI lineage: Eukaryota > Metazoa > Chordata > Mammalia > Rodentia > Chinchillidae > Chinchilla > Chinchilla lanigera. The sequence continues at coordinate 33,475,980 of NW_004955411.1, forward strand.
TATTAATTCCAAGTAGTGTATAAAAAGTTAAGGATGGGGCTGGCTGTGCAGCTCAGTGGTTGGAGCACTTTCCTAGCTTGTGAGCATCTCTGAGTTTGATCCCCAGCACCACATGTGCATGTGTGTGTGTGCGTGTGCACAAACACACACACACAGGGAAAGAAAGAAAAAGCTAAGGATGGAATTTTTTAATCTTTCAAAAGCTATTTTATTTGTATGTGTATGTTTGCATATAGCAATTTCATATTTAATATAGTCAGGCTATTTATAATCTTTGGAACATTAATTTTTTGATTCACTCTTTTTTTTTACTTTATGGTATTCTCAAGATCATTCTAATTTATATTGTTATCCTAGAAAAACAATTAATATAAAGGCAAGTAGATTAAAATAAAAAGTACATCTTGAAATATATTCACATAATTTAATAAAGGTAGGAGCCAGGCATGATGGTGTACACCTATAATCCCTGGACTTGGGAGACTGATGCAGGAGGATTTCTGTGAGTTTGAGCCCAGCCTGGGCTACATAGTGAGTTTATTTATTTATTTTTATTTTTATCTTTATCTTTATTTTTTGTCTTTTTGAGACAGGGTCTCGCTATGCAGTTCAGACTGGCCTTAAGCTCACTTTGTAGCCCAGGCTGGTCTTGAACTCACAACGATCCTCCTGCTTGAGCCTCCCAAGTGCTGGGATTATAGGCGTGCACCACCATGCCTGGCTACACAGTGAGTTTAAAGCCAGCCTGAACTATATAACAAGACCCTTTCTCAAAAAATGCAAAGAAAGAACAGAAAGGACACACAGAAAACACGTAATAAAATCTAGACCTATATATTCAGTGTTAATGAGTTAAATAGCCAATAAAAAGATAAAGATTTTCAGAATAGATTATAAGTACCAAGAGATATACTGTAAACATAATGACATAGACAGGTTGAAAGTAACTGACTGTGAAAAGATCATCCCATATAAATAGTTATGATACAATGGCTGGCCTGGTTTTATTAATGCCAGATTAAAAAGAAATCAGGAAAAGCTGGGCCTCTCTCACCATGAAGATAGATACAGTAAAGACAGACTCTGAGGTAGTAGAGGGGCCAGGTGTCTTGGTTGGCTTCCCAAGGTGGTAGAGACTGTGCCATCACTGAAGCCACAGCACAACCTCAGTTGTGGTAGGCTCTGTGTGCCCGCTGGCAGACAGGCCACGGTCCATAGAGATGTCTTCTGTATATGCTCTGCTCTGGCACTGAGCCGGTTATGCAGGGCTCACCCTTTCTCTCCTCAGCTTAGGCTGCAGTAAGCCTAAGTCCTTTATATTATGGGTGAATCAAGTACTGGTATGGTGGTTTGTGGAGCACAGTTTTGATCCTATGACCAGTTCGACAACAGGGTACCTGAAGTCTAGTACCAGAATGAGCTACGTAATTTTCTAATATGGACTACAGCTGAACAAGTACAGTTTTCTGCTTTACCACCAATGTAGCATCTGCTATAGATGCTAGTTAGCTTCAGCCAGAATATTGTCTTATATCAAAAGGAAGAAATGTTTTCAACATTAAGGAATTGATTAAAACAGGAAAGTCTGTCCAGTTTTAGTAGTTGGCGCTGTAAGAAATGTGTGATGTTATTTTTTTATTTTATTTTATTTTTTTATTTTT
>NW_004955411.1:33490899-33492039 GCF_000276665.1 Chinchilla lanigera
TCTATGTTCATTAAAGAGATTGGTCTGTAGTTTTCTTTTGTAGTTGGATCCTTGTTGGGTTTTGGAATCAAGGCAATGCTAACTTCCAGGAATAAGTTTGGCAGTACTCCTTCCTTTATAATTTCATTATAGAGTTTGAGGAGCACTGATGTTAGATTTTTCCTGAAGTTCATACAGATTTCAGTGGTGAATCCATAGGGTCCTGGGTTTTCCTTAATTGGTAGGTTGTCTTTTTTTAATTATTGCTCCAATTTCATCACCTGTTACTGTATTCCTGTGGCTTTTATGTCTTCTTGGTTCAGTTTTGGTAATTCATATGTATTTAGGAATCTATCCATTTCTTCAGGGACTCTTCAACTTATTGGAGTATAGGTTTTCAAAGTAGTTACCAACAATGTTCTGGATTTCTGTGCTATCTTTTGTGATTTAGCCTTTTTTATTTTTAATTGCATGGATATGTATCTTTTCTTTTTTTTTTTTTGTAAGATTGGCTATGGGTTTGTATATTCTATTCATCCAAAGAAACAGCCTTTTGATTCATTGAGTCTTTGTATTTTTTTGGTCTCAATTTCATTAATTTCTACTCTGATCTTTATAATTTCCTTCCTTGTACTAACTTTGGATTTTGATTGTTCTTGTTTTTCTAGGACCTTGAGGTGCATCATTAAGTTATTTATTTGGGCTCACTCTGGTTTTCTGATGTGCGAGTTCACAGTTATGATTTCTTCTGTAACCCATTTATTATTCACATGTATATTGTTTACTCTGCAAGTATTTGTGTAATTTCTGTGGTTTCTTTTGCTATTGATGTCTAGTTTTATTACACTATGATCTGATAATATGCATGGGATAATTTAAATTCATTTGCATTTACTTAAGCATGCTTTATTAGCTGTGTGGCCTATTTTGGAGAAAGTTCTGTCTGCTGCTGAGAAAAATGAGTATTCTGTTGCTGTTGGATGGAATACTTTGTTGACATCTATTAAATTCATTTGTTCTAAGGTGTAGTTCAACTCTGATATTTACGTGTTAATTTTTTTGTGTAGTTAATCTGTTTGTGATAGTAGGGTATCATAATTATGTAAAAATTTATCACATCTTTTATGTTCAGTAGTGTTTGTTTTATGAAGTTGAGTATGC
>NW_004955411.1:33492632-33511367 GCF_000276665.1 Chinchilla lanigera
CCAAGCGTTTCTGGCCTTCTAGGTGTGTGTTGTAAAGTCCGGTATATCTTTGTAAATGATTTGTTACTTTTCTCTAACTGCTTGTAAGATTCTGTTCTTGTATTGGACTTCTAGAACTTTGACTATGATGTGTGTAATGTAGTTATTTTCTATTTGTAGGTTATTTGGCTTTCTATATGTCCTGTTTACCTGTTTGTTAAACTTGTTCCCCATTTTTGGATAGTTTTTTGCTATCATTTTAGTAAAGAGGTTTTAAAAAATTCTATTCATGGCTGTGCACACACATGCACACGCGTGTGTGTGTGGTGCTGGGCATTGAGCGCATAGCCTTATGCCAGGCAAGTGTCCTACCACTGAGCTACCTCTCCAGCCTTCATGCCCTCTTCGGATTTTACACTAGTTCTGATTAATCTTGGACTAGTCTTCTCTGCATCATCCACCAATAGTACCTATTGGATCCATATTCCACATACCTTTATTTTTAAGGTATCTGTATATGTAGTCACCTGCTTTAGCTCTCTCTCTAGTTCTGTTTTCACACTGGTCGCTTCTGCATATATGTTCAATAGAATTTTTTTTAAGTTTCCACTGTCTTATCTTACTTTACTTTTTGTTTTACATTATTAGTGTGTGTGTGTGGTACATAATGTTCACATCCATTGTGGGAAGTGGTGCCCATACATAATGCATCTTCATTCTTTGCATCCCCTTTCCTTTCCCTGCACCCCACTCTTGATCCCCCTTTTGCACATGTTTGCAGTACCTGATGTTTCATCTCCTTTGTGGAGTTGGTGCATGTACTAGCACTTTTGCATTTTGTTTTCGTTCCCTTTCGTTCCCCTCCTTCCCACGACCTCCATTTCTTGATCCTCTTCCCCTTGGAGAAAGATCTTTCTCCCCTCTTTCTGTTATCTATCTTTTCTTTTGCTCTTTATTTTTATTTTGTGTTTCTCATATAAGAGAAATTATGTGATAGTTAAGCTTTTTATCTCCTGGATCTCTGTTTGGTACCTTTTTATGAACTCTTAATTCTTTGTTAAACCGGTCATTTGTGGTTTTTTTTTGTTCAACTTTTTAATAGTGAGTTCAGTAAGCTAGGGCACTGATCATTTTATTTATTAAATCCATTACTTTTTCTTTATTACCAGTTTGATGATAATATAGCATGGTTAGTTTTCATCATATTACTTGTGCATAGGGCTTATTGAGCATCTTATTGAGCATCTTTCATTTCATGAAAACTATACGCTTTTAGTTTTCATGAAATTTTTAGCTATTTTGACTGTTATTTTGTCAAATATGTTTTCTAGTCTTTTTTCCCCTTTGAGGATTAAGTTTATACATACGTAAAATTGCTTAAGGCTGTTCCACAGCTCACTTATTCGCTGTTCATTATTTTCCTTTTTTCTCACTGTGTTGACTTTGAGTTGTTTCCATTGCTATGTCATCAAGTTCACCAAAATTTTATTCTACAGTGTTTAATTTGCCGTTATTCCTGTCTAGCATATGGTAGTTTTTATGTTTAAAACTTCACCTTGGGTCTTTTATATATTTTTCATGTTTCTATTTATCATGCTTAGGGGCTGGGGATTTAGCTCAGTGGCACAGCGCCTGCCTGGCAAGTGCAAGCTTGTGAGTTCGATTCCCGGTACTGGAAAAGAACAAAACAAAAAAAATATTTATCATGCTTAGTGTTTCCTCAGCTGTTTGAACACATGGAATATAGGAATAACTGTTTTAATGGTCACGTCTTCTAAATTTTTTATCTTTGTCATTCACAGATCTGTTTCTATTTATATTTCTATTTATTAATCTGTTTCTAAAATATAAGTATTTATAGGTCATATTTTCTCTTTCTTTGCATACCTGGTAATTTTTTATTGAATTTGAAATACATAAATTTTACCTTGTGGGTTTTGGGTATTTTTGTATTCCTGTAAACTCTCTTGAACTTGTTTTCTTTCTGAGACACAGTTTGATTCTAAGTATTGCTTTTAATCTTTGCTTATAGGACCATAGCAGCATTTTATCTAGGACTAATATTTTCCACTGCTAACTAGGAGCATTTTATCTAGGACTACTAGCAGCATTTTATCTAGGACTAGCATTTTATCTAGGACTACTAGCAGCATTTTATCTAGGACTAATATTTCCTACTGCAAATCCCTAGTGGGACAGAATTATGAGATTTCCAACCTGATTGGTTAAAAATTGCTTTATCTTCCTACTTATGTATTTATTGCACTTGAAGTTGAACCCAAGGCCTTTGCACTGAGCTACATCCCTGATTTTTTTTTTGAGGCAGGGTCTTGCTAAGTTGTTCTATAGCCCAGACTGTGCTTGAACTCATGACCTTCCTATTTTAGCTTCCCAGAGTGCTGGGATTACACATCTGTACCACCAGGCCTGGCTCTGTACTTTCCCATGATTCTTTTCCTGGCTTCAGGTAATGCCTGATACTGTACTCATGTGTGATGAATGTTCAGTTGAGGACTCTGGGAATGCCCTCAACTGAGCTCTGGGGTTTCTCACTGAGAGCTCCTTTCTTGGGTCCTCTACCTTGTGATTTCAGGATACCCTTTCCTCCCTGGACTCCCATGCATCTTTGTCTGGGTTCCCTGTCCTGGTGTAGCACCCACCAACTTGCAGCAGGCACTAAACTGGAGGTAGTTGTGGTGCTTACTGCATTGATTCCCTGTTCTGAATAACTCTAACAACTCCTTTGTCACTGGGGTCCAATGTTTCCGCAAAGCTACACACGCTAGGATCAGGGAGGACTTAGTCTGTCCACCACAGTGGAGCCAAGGATGATGTGATGGAGAATACGGCATTTGCACGATAGAGTGTATCATACTAGAAAAGAAGGTAGAGGAAAAACCGCAAGCTCATGCTGGTTCTTCTGCCTTGAAGCCTTTCTAGCCCCTCTCCTTGCTGGCACCTTGTTTTTAAACATAAATTGTTGCTGCTTAAATAGTCTAAAGATACTCTTTTCTTTTAACCTATAATAAAATATCTTGAAATGTCAAATCAAATTGAGTCTGTTAAATCATATAATTATTTTATGTTAATTTATAGGGAAATGCTTTTTCATTATTTGTCCTAATTGTTTTTCTTAATCTAAACCACTTTGTATATGTATAAAATCCTCTTTGTTTTGACTCTTGACTTTTTAAGGAAAAGATCTACATATCCATGTGCATCTGTAATGTATTTATGTGCTTCTCAATACTTTAAAAGTACTCTTCGCATATATTTTACCTGTATTATTATAGTTATTCACTGTGGAGAATTTAGAGGTTCTTATGCCATTCTCTACAAAATGAATGTCCTTTAATTTCCAGTACTCTATCTTATAAGTGTTCATTTAGGTCTGTTCAGAGGTCATTAAAAAGTAACAGGGAAGAACTGCAGAATTTTTGAACAGTATTTAGAAAATAATGACAAATGTTGATATAAGTATGTTATAAAATCCTATGTCTAAGAAATATGTTAAACAACTAATACTAAAATTTCTGGTAGCTAAATAACATTTCAGAAGATGGATCTAGTGCATTGATAATTAGCATAATATTTGAATTGCAGAAAACTCTTCAATTTAATGAGTACAATCCTTTTTCACTTAAGTGTCGTATAAAAACCTAACGGTTTTCAAGCTAAACGATTTCTGCTTAGAATTCTGTTTAGAAAATACTTCTCAGCAAAAAATTGTGCATTGTGTATATTTACAAAGGATGAGTTTTTAGATGTTAACCCTTTAGAAAATTAAATCTATAAGATATAAAGCAGTATTATTCTGTTTTTAACTTTGCTGATGAATGGCAGTCTTTTCATCAGAATATTACAAGTGGGCCTTAACATCTCTTATTGTCATTAACATCCTCAAAGATGTGTGCTTGTTTAGCCACCTCACAGAACTGGACGTGTCCTTTTAAAAAGATAGGTGTTGTTCTACAAGACCTGAGGTTATCTTGACATAGATAAACTTTCATTAGCATAATAGCTTCGTTGTTATGGAAGTTAACAATTAATTGTTTTAGAAGTTATAGTGTTCTTTGATGTTTACTAATATGTATTTTTTCTAATAAATTTTAAACGAGCTTAATGAGGTACAATTGACATATAATAAGTGGCCCTTTTTAATTTAATTTAATTTTATTTTTTGGTCTTTTTGAGACAGGATCTCCCTATGCAGTTCAGGCTGGCCTTGAGCTTACTTTGTAGCCCAGGCTGGTCTCAAAACTTGCAGTGATCCTCCTGCCTCAGCCTCCCGAGTGCTGGGATTCACGTGTCACATATTTAAGTGATATAATTTTAAAAATATTGACATAAACTAGGTGTGGTTGTGGACACTTGTCATCCCAGCTGCTTGGGAGGCTGAGGTGAGAGTCTTGCAAGTCTCAGGCCGGCCTGGGCAATTTAGTGAGATCCTGTCCCAAAACAAAAAAGAGGGGCTGGGGATGGATCTCGGTGGTAGAGAACTTGCTTAGCACCCGTGAGGCCCTGGGTTCAGTCCCCAGTACCAAAAATTCATGAATACCCGCGCGCGCGCGCACACACACACGCACACACACCCTTGAAACCATCACAATAATCAGATAGTGAACATTTCCATCTCCGAAATTTCCTTCTGCACTTTTCTCACTTCTCACTGCCAAAAGTACACTCTCTTCCCCAGGCCACCATTAATTTTCTTTCTGTCACTTCAGATTAGCTTGATTTTTCTAGAGTGTTATAAAGGGGACCACATAGGGATGTTACTTTTGTGGGGGGGGGTCTGGTTTTTTTGCTCTGTGTAATTATTTTGAGATTCTTCTTTTTGTTGTTTGCGTAGTGTATCCTTTTTCACTGCTGAGTAGTGTTTCTGTGCACAGATATGCCGTAATTTATTTACCTCTTAACCTAATGGGAGGCATTTGGGTTGCTTCCAGTTTTAGATGTTACGAAGAAAGCTGAAGTGCTGAGTTATAAGTAAAGCTGTTATAAAAATGGAATGTGTTCGAAATTGTTTTATTTTAAATTTTTACCACATCTTGGCAATCATGCCCATCAACATTTATCAGACATATTTTTGTACACCTTTCTCAGTAGCTTGTGATAATTATGGAAAACTATGAAAATATTTTACTTTAAACCCATTTCCTGCCTTTTGTCCATTTTACTTGTTAAAGGTATTAACTATAGGAAGGGAAAAAATTTCATTTTGAATTTTGGAACCCTAACAACTTGGCCAGCATTATCTTACCTTTTATGACATCCCTCAATAAAAATTTTAAGTGTAATAGAATTGAAGCCCTAGTCCTTCATTAACCAAAGAGTTTATGCAAATGCTTTCTTCACTATAATGATGTTATCATGACTATTTTTCTAAAGAGAATAAATGTTTCCTAATGACCATATTTTATTTCCATAAGTAAATGTGGCAGTTGAAATCTATCACACTTACGAAATTTTCTGTAAAGAAGGAAATATAGAAAAGATCCCATCATGCCATACTAAAAAAAGATGAGGCACAATTGAATTTATATTTTTATTATTGAGAAAATTTTACTGTTCCAGTTCTATAAGTTTTTGAAAATCTAATAACCTATAGAGTACCTAAACAAAGAAATATTTCTTATGCAATGTTATTTCAAATTTCTAAACATTTTTCCCTAGAAGAAAAGTAACCAGAGTGTAACATTTGCTCTTTTGTACTTGCTGATTCTTCCCAATAAGTATATTTGTGTGTATATGCATGCATTATTATGCATGTGCGTGACATTACATATATTAAAGCACTTTGCTAAGTCAGTAATGCCTCCTGTTTATGATATGATTTTAGTATACTTACAGTCTGTTAAGAATAGTTATAATTTTAGGCAGTAGTTATAAATTTAGGCAATTTAAAGTGGCATTTCTCTACATTAATGTTGTATAAATAACTTGATCCAAATACAGGAGCCATTTTACTGTACTGCATGTTTTCTAAGAGACTAAGCATATTGTACCATTTTACTTCTTTCCTGAAAACTTACAGACTGAATAAAGAAGCATATGATTCTTCTCCCAGTAGAATCCCGTATATTCAAGTACTAGGTTCTTTTAAATATATCATCTTCTTATATTGGTTTATTGATTTACATTTTGGGAGAGATAGCTTGCAAATTTTTTCACTGCATCTTATGATTGTATAAAGTTAATTTGAACTATAACTCTTCATTTTTTCTTGTTAAAATTATAATGACCTTTGCATAGTATTTGAATTGAAATCAAATTTTTTTTTCTCTTGCTCTTTTTTTAATCAGTAGGAAGCTTTATTTTCTAGGCTAAGAGAAAAAATACTATCATGATTTAAGCTCAATAAAAAGCTAATAAACTTTTTTTTCAGACCTCTATAAAAATGGACTCCAAAGGGCTAACTTTGTACCATTCATCGCTGTCCTGAAGGTAAGCACAGTTGTGTTTAGTTGTTGTGACATACTGACAAGTAATCATTGGTTTTGGTAAGTCCTGTGTTCAAGCAGAATTCCTCTTGATATTTAGATGGTAATATTCAAAGACACTAAAGGAGAAAAGAATCTTTTCATGCCGCATTCATCGATGTGTACATGGGAAAATTACCAAATACAGTACACTCTAAATTATTCTCTAACTGAAACATTCAATAGTTTTCATTTTGTAAATTTTAATTTGAGGTTTGCTCATAATTATTATAGTGGGATGTTTAAACTTATATATTTATTTCTGAAAAAAATGTTTAATGTTCCCTGTTTCCTTCAGCCTAATGGCCATTATTAATATGTTTTCCCAGCTATTAAAGTTGCTATTCTAGAATAGCATTATTATAAAAATATTCTAATGTATTTAAATGTGATTGCCATCAAGTTATCATGAAATTATGTCAAGTTGAGGCACATAAATAGTTTAAATATTTGTGTGTATCATCACTGCATAGAGTTTAAAATAGTCTTCATTACAATATGATTAGGAATAAATAACCTCCTTTTTCACTGTTAATTTTTCTTTCTTTCTTTTTTTTGTTTTTATTTTTTGAGAGAGTCTTCCTATATAGTTCAGGCTGGCCTGGAACTCACTGTGCAGCCTAGGATGGCCGTGAGCTTGCAGTTATTCTCCTGCCTCAGCCTCCCAAATGCTAGGATTACAGACATGTACAACTACGCCTGGCTTTTTGCTGTTAATTTTAAATAATTTTTACATGATTATTCAATAATTCGATAACCTACCAATATTTATTGAACACCTACCATATTTAAAGTATCAGTTTAGGCATACTGGATAATATAATTATAAAGTAGACTATATCTTGCATGTAGGTCATTTATAATCTAGTCAAGGTTCTAGAATGCACATAAATACAACAGAAAGCAGAATGTAGAGTACCACAGAGGAGCACAATTCTGTGCCAAAAACATAATTTTCATAATTTTAGGTATATAATTTTTCCCAGTCCATGTCAACATCTCTGGAAAAAAAAAAAAGATAAAGTTGGATTTAACAAAAACAAAACTTTTTACTGAGTTAAAACATTTTGCCAGAGATATAATCAGACGCAGTCAGACAATCTTTTTGATATATCCTTCATTTGGAATTATTATTGGTGTCAAACTTTATTCCCTGTGCTATACTTAGAAGAATTTAAACATCTGTTTCCTTGACCAGTTTTTGCTTCCTAAGGATATTAATTTATCTGAGATATTTATAGATGTAGGAAAAGTACTTTTGGATGTTTTTGCTGTTAGTAATTTTTTCTCTTTATATTCATTTTTTTTTTTTATATAGGGAGAAGGTAGATTTGTGGTATTTTTTTCCTGCTAGGAATATAAAGTAATATGGTGTATAAAGATATAAAAATAGACACAAGACAACGAAGATAGGGGCTAAAAATAGTATCTTCGGTAGCATGAAATATGTAGAATATAGAAAGAGAAGAGCCACAGAATGAAACAACTTAAGAGGTTCTCAGGGAACTCTAAGCTGTACTGTGTTTTTGGCCTTAAATCTTTTTAAGGACAATAATGTGTCGTACTTTAATATATAATAGCACTATTAATAGGTAACTAAATTTGCCAGATTGAATTTAATTTTTGTTTCCTTTTCCATTCTTAATTTTTTGTGTGTGTGAAGAGGAAGGAAAATCAAACATGAGTACAGTAATCCACAATTTGAAAGCGAAGATGAATCAAGATGAATAATATATTATTTGTAATTGAATATGAACTGAAAGTCTTGGGAGTTGAAATGTCTGATTGAATGAGAATAGATCTAAAATGTCTCTCCCTATGCAGAAATATGAATATAAAAGGGAAAATTGCTAACAGCATATATCTTCCAAAAGTACTTCCAAAAGTTTTCTCACATAGAACAAAACATCAGACTGATGAAAGAAACAATAGATTGGTTTCTCTGGATCTTTTCTGTATGACCACATGAAATTTCCTTTATAAAGAAAGTTGGTTTTGTATTAACTTCCTTAACATTTTGCCTGTTCAGATTGAGTGTCACATCTGCATTTTGGTTCAGCTGAGAGAAATGTGTAGTAGAAGTCAATCTTAAATAGAGACTCTTAGTTCAATAAAAAGTGGTTATAAACAAGCTTGAAATTTATTGGAGAAAAAGTATATTGTAAAATTCACTTTTATATTCTTCTCTATAAGTCAAAATGATAACACGTGTGTAATTTACCACAAAACCTTACGATTTATTGCTTGGAGTATCGAAAAATAATAAGAGCTGTATAAATTCTTAGTAAAAATGATATTTTATTAAGATGGTAGGAATGAGGAGGAGGACTAATACATTATTAAAGGTCATAACGCCATCAATAGATAAATAAATAATATGTGGCGTAGGCATACAATGCTACATCATTCTTCCATAAAAGGAGTGAATTTCTGATACATGGTACATGAATGGACCTTGAAAGCATGCTAGGTGAAATAAGACGGCCAAGAAAGGACAAATATTTTATGATCTATTTATGTGAGGTAGACAGAAAAGTCAAATTTATAGAGAAAGTAGAATAGAGGCTCTCAGGGTCCTGAAAGGAGGAGGAATGGGTGATTATTGTTTAATGGGTACGTGGTTTCGGTTTAGGATGATGAAAAAGTTACAGAAACAGTGGTTGACAGTTGTACAACATCATGAAGGTACTTAATGCCAGTGAGTTGTATACTTGCAAGTGGCTAAGACAGTAAATTTTATGATATATATGTTTTCCTGAAATAATAATCCTAACTTAAAGAAATAAAATTCAAAGTTTCATGACAAATTATGAAAATGTCCCCCAAGTTTCTATTGAAAATCACTCATACCAGAAACCAAACTGGATGTGAAATGATAGTCAACTGATGACAGAGATGTCAGAATTATCTGATGAACATATTAAAGTTGTCTTGATAAAAATGTTTCAATAGGCAGTTAAGAATATCTTTAAAACAAAGAGCCACTACTCCATAATGATTTTTAGAAGTTCCATTCAAGTGGTATTTAATCATTTTAAATCTGCATGTAACTTACAGCCTTCAAACATGTGAGGCAGATGGCAGAATCACAAGAGAAACAAAATCACAAATACGACGGGAGATGCTTTCCATAAACCTTAGTAATCAGTGGGGTAAATCTGTAACAATAAAGACTTGAACAACATAATCAACTTGAGTAAAGGAAGGAGTGGATGAGAGGAAAGAAATACAGGTTAAAGAAATCACATTTTCTACTTAGAAAAATGCAGTGTCTTCAAGATTCATTCATTCATGTAGCTTGTGTCAGAATTTCATTCCTTTTAACTAGGGTGACAGTTGTCCATTGTGTGTATGTATCACATTTTGCTTATCCATTTATTACCGGCCATTTGGGATATCTCTACCTTTTTGCTATTGTGAACAAAGATACTATAAATATTTGGGTAGAAATATTTGTTTGGGCCCCTGCTTTCAGTTCTTTTTTTTTTCTTTTCTGGTACCGGGAACCAAACTCATGACCTTGCACTTGCCAGGCAGGCGCTGTGCCGCTGAGCTAAATCCCCAGCCCCCAATTCTTTTGTATATAACTCAGAAGTAGAGTTGTAGGAGCTTATGGTAATTGTATGTTTGAATTTTTTTGAGGAACTATGCTAGTGTTTCCTGTAGTGGCTGCACCATTTTATATTCCCACATGCAATATAATCTCCATGTCTTTGCCCACAGTTGTTCCTTTCTTTTCTTTTCTTTTTTTGTTTTTGTTTTTTGTTTTTGCAGTCCTGGGGATTAAACCCAGGGCTTTGTTATGTTAGATAAACCTGTGCCACTGAGCTACTATTTTCTTTTTTATAACAGTCATCCTAATGAATGTGAAATGGTATCTCATTATGGTTCTGATTTACATTTCCCAAATCATTAGTAATGCTGAGTATCTTTTCTGGGAAACAGTAGACTTTATCAATGGTACATGACAAGTTAGGTTTCCTGAACCCTTCCCCTTCTTCCTGGGGTCCTGATGGGAACTGTGTCAAGGAGAGAAGATTCTCAGTGTACTGGGGGACTGAGTTGTGATAGCGACTGCCAGCACCGGAGGTCCTCTCTCTCTTTCATGCTCTGACTGGGGCTGCTGGTCCAGAGAGCTATCACTCCTTGAGGGCCCTGTGGACCATGTGGTCTACCACTTTGTTGCTGTGGCCGGATTTATTGCATTACCAGAAAATGCGCTTGACAAAGTGGTTGTTGAGGGCAATGCCAGTCTCAGTGTGATAGGTGGGAGAGTAGGTGTCACTGTTAGAGTTGAAGGAGACCACCTGGTTCTCAGCATAGCCCGGGAAGCTCTTTAGGGGTTTTCCAATGTCTGTTTTATTACTGTTTGTTTTTGAGACAGGGTCACTCTCTCTGTAGCCTAGGCTGGCCTTTAATTCACAGCAATCCTCCTGCCTCAACCTCCCTAGTGCTGGGATTACAGGCATGCACTACCATGCCTGACTTATTACTTTTTGATGTCATCATACTTAGCAGCTTTTTCCAGATGGCAGGTCAGATCCACAGCTAACAAGTCAAAGGGGGCACGTGGACGACCACGCCAGTGAGCTTCCCACTTGGCTCAGGATTGAGCTTGTCCACAGCCTTGCCAGTGCCGGTAGACACAGAAGTGACGATGTGGGCGGTCCCACAGCCGTCATGCAACAGTTCCCAGAGGGGCCGCTCAGGGTTTTCTGGGTGGCAGTGATGTCCTAGAGTGTGGTCACGAGCTGCTGCATGATGCCAGGGTTGTCCTGGATGATTTGGGCTGGGGTGGGGTGCTGCATGGTTGGTGGCGCAGGAGGCACTGCTGCTAGTCTTGAGTGAGTTGTACTTCTCATAGTTCACACCCATCATAAACATGGGAGTGTCAGTAGAAGGGGCAAAGATGATGGTCTTTTCACTCCAGCCATCACAAAGGCAGTGAAGGTACCAGTGGACTCCGTAACAGATTTAGTACCTTAATCTCCCCATTTGACGTTGGCAAGATTTCACTTTTGGAAGATGGAAATGGGCTTTCCATTGATGACAGCCTTCCCGCTCTCAGCCCTAACATTTAGACCATGTAGTTGAGGCCGGTGAAGGGCTCGTCGATTGTGACAGTGTCCCCTTAGCCACTTAAAAGCAGCCCTGGTGTGGGAAAGCAGTGTGGCCAAGTCTGCTTACGCCACATTCACCAGCCATGTCAGGGATGTAGCTTGTAGCGCATGAGAAGAGGCAGATGTCTGTTGGATGGGTTGGAACCATGAGCCGTGAGCATCTCTTCATGTGCTTATTTATAACCTACACAGCTTAAACTTTTTGTTTGGGCTGATATTTTTGGACACTAGACTGGCAGGCGAAGGGGAAGCACTGCTTTATTTACTGCCAGATCTAGGTAGAAACCCAGGCCTCCTATTCATCTTCTGTTGACTCCTAGGGTGGGGTGCTCCTTGTTCTGTGTTGCTAGGGGCAAACGGATTTCAACTCCCCAAGTGAGTTCCAGGGTTTAAAATTGTACTTAGCAGAGAAGTGGGGAAAAGCACCTCACCATCTTCCCAGAAGCAGAAGTCAGATTACTAAAAGCCCTTTTCTGCTAATTCAATCATCTTTGTCATTTCTGGTTTTCTTTCTGTGGTCTGTTTTTTTCTAAGTTGTGATTCATATTTTCCTATTTTTATTTTGTGAGTCTGGGAATTTATGATTAGATGCTGGACACAGTGATTATTATATTGAATCTCTGCTATTTCCTCTAATGACATTTAATTTTATTTTGGCAAGGGGCTGAGTTTCTTGCAGATCCACTTGATTCTTGTGAGGCTTGTGTTTAAGTTTGGCTAGGGTGTATCTAAATCAGACTGTATTCCAGGCCTTTTTTAACCCTTCTTCTAGGAGTGACCTTTCTAGGATTTCTACTGAACCCTTGGTGTTCAGAGAAAACTTTTTGTTCAGGATGCTTGCATTTCCCAGTTTTGTATGAGTTATTCTTTGTCCTGTGTTACAGAGTTTTACTCTATGCATATGTAAGTCAATACTCAGCCAAAGTTTACAGAAATCTCTGTGCAGATACCTATCTCTGCACAGCTTTCTCTTGTCCTGTGTCTGTTCCAACTTCTTCAGGTTCCCAAACTCTGATTACTGTCTCCTTAACTCATATAGATTGCTGGGCCGCAATCTAGCAATTGTTTACACATAGAAAGCCAGGAGAAGTGCAGAGCTTGCTTGCTGATTTAGTTTTCATATCTTAGGGCTTGCTTTCTTTGCTAACCATTGTGTAATGCCTGGTATGAGTTGTTTCATCCCCCCCCCCCAATATTTTAGTGATTTATGGCAAGAGGGCAAAATCCAGTTCCAACTACTGTCTTGGCCAAAAGTATGACCCTTTCTTACGTAGTATATGTATGTGAGTGTGCTAGGAATTACCCGCTGTAATGGTTGATACATTGTGTCAACTTGAGAATTGAGAAAATTAGAAGCTTAGCTAA
This sequence comes from Chinchilla lanigera, assembly GCF_000276665.1. Taxonomy (NCBI): domain Eukaryota; kingdom Metazoa; phylum Chordata; class Mammalia; order Rodentia; family Chinchillidae; genus Chinchilla; species Chinchilla lanigera. The sequence continues at coordinate 33,505,579 of NW_004955411.1, forward strand.
ATGACTCAGCAGGCTGCCAGGGTCCTCACTGTGTAAACATCCTGAGTTGTGCAGGAGGAGGCTGAGAAGGTGTGGGCGGATAGCCTAGCATACCGTATAAGGGAGGAAAAGAGGTTTGCCCTCCCCTCTTTTGGCTCTTGTTGCTCTTGTTGTCTTTTGCCGCCTTGAACAGTTGCCATGCCACCCTGCCCTGGAGCCAGCTGATTACAGACCGAAACCTCTACAAACTCTGGGCTAAACAAACCTTTCGTCCTTTAACTTTGGATGTGAGGTATTTTATCTCAGCAGTGACAGAAAGGTAACTAAGACAAAATTTGTTACCAGAGAAGGAGGGTCATTGCTGTGACTATACCTGACCATGTGGTTCAAGAGCCTTTGGGAACGGCTTGTGGGAAGAGTTTGGAAAGGTTCAGAGATGCTGCCTGAAAAAGTAATGCTGAATGCCTTAGGCTGTTCTGTATGGGAGATTCTGGTCAGAGCTCCGCAGACCAGAAGGCTGACAGAAATCCTGTTGGTAAAGACCAGGCTCGGGAGGTTTCTGTGGGGAAGAAGGACTACACTGGCTTCTGGACTCCAGATGATATGTGCTATGACTTTGCACAAAGTTTGTCTGCATTTTGCTTGTGTCCAGGGATTTTGCCTGAGACTAAGACTAAGGGTTGCAGACTAATTAATCTGTCAGAAGAAATTTCAAGGCAGTTGAATATTAGGGTGGTGGCATGTCTATTGTTTAAGGTTTTAGTCAGATCTATGTTGACAATAAAGAGCAAAGAGCCCAGCAGGATGATGTAAAATACCGTGTTTGGCCAGAAAGGAAGCTCCAGTAAAACTGTGGACTGCAAAGACAGAGCAGAGGAAATCTTGGTTGCGGAGAAAGAACATGAAAATATGGCCTAAGGGCATCCTAAGAAGCAAGTGTCCACCCTTTGCAGCCCCAAAACTACAAAGGTGAAAGAGTTTGCTTTGAGGAGAAAGCTGCAGAATGCCATGTTCCCGAATGGCAGCAGCACAGAAAATTTGTTCCTCAGAATTGAATTCAGAGTGCTCAGCAATCCAGGCACTTGACCCCTACAGCTGAGAGACAGACAAGCCTGGCTACTGCTCCAGCTGACAGCGGACCCTCACATCATCCACATGGCACTGGTTTCAGGTGCCTGCAGAATACAAGAGTGATGGGGTTAAGAAGGTTTCCACCTCGGTTTCAGAAGAAGGCCTGGGAAGCCAGGCAATGTGCCCCGAGAGGGCAGTGTGTGATGCTGTGAGTGTGAAGCCAAAGGTGCAGTGGAGAGCCCAGAAGTTTGGAAAAGCCAAAAATATGGATTGTCTAAGGAATGCTACAAGGAGGGAAGAAAGCTAGCCCAAGAGAAAAGCTGGAGCTATAACCACCAGAAGTGCCATAGGGGTGGAGCCATGCAAGCCCTTTGGAGCTCACAGTTTGCCACAGATTGCCTCAGATGCTGATAAGGCACTATAGGACTTAATGTCTGCCCTAGTGGATTTGGGACTTGCTTTGGTACCAATCCTTTATATCCCACTGTTTGTAACTTTTGGAATAGAAATATTTATCTTGTGCCATTGAATGTTGGAAATGTTTAACTTTGTTTTCGTTTGTATAGATTTGCCTTACATCTCAGAGGACACTTGGGACTTGGACTTTTAGCAATGCTCAGTCTGTTAGGACTTTGGTAACTCTTAGAGATGGAACTAAATGTCTTTTGCATAAAGGGATATGCATGAGTCTTTTGGGGGGAGAAATGTTATGGTTCTAATGTAATATGATGTTGATAGACTTAATACTGATTCTTAAGGATTGTTAAACCTGTGTTATAATGTTCAAATTGTAAAATGATACGAATAAGCATGTCTTTGTATCTGGAAGCCAGTTTAAAGATATGTGTCTGGTTGCCAAGCTGGCAAAGGATGGATTGTAATGGTTGATACATTGTGTCAACTTGAGAATTGAGAAAGTTAGAAGCTTAACTAAGTGACTCAGCAGGCGGGCAGGTTCCTTACTTTGTAAACATTCTGAGCTTGTGCAAAAGGAGGGTGAGGAGAAGGTGTGGGTGGATAGCCTTGCATACAGTATAAGGGAGGAAAAAGGTTTGCTTTCCCCTCTTTTTAGCTCTTGTTGCTCTTGCTGTCTTCTGCTGCCGTGTACAGTTGGCTCTGTGCCATGCCACTCTGCCTTGGAGCCAGCTGATTGAAATCTTCACAAACTGTGAGCTAAAGAAACCTTTCCTCCTTTAACTTTGGGTGTCAAGTATTTTTTTTCTCAGCACTGAGAGAAAAATAACTAAGACACTCACACATGGTAAGGACATGTAATACCAGTAAGTTACACCTCTAGCTCCTCGTAGTTTCTAATTATAAAGAGAAAGGATAACACCTTTTCTGTTATTATTCAGGGACTCAGAACTATGTTTTACCATAGATACCCAAAGTATACATAAGTAGGATAACTATAAAAAGGAGATTTTTGTGACATCTTTCATATTTTTTATTTTAAAGAGAATAAAAGTTTTTAAAAACATTAAAAATGATACAGAATTTCAAAACAAGATGATAGGAAGTCAGCAATGGTTGTTATATTGCCTATTATTATCTTCAAAGTAGTTGTTTGGATTACTAGATGTAAGCATGCAAAATTGGTCAAAACTTTTTAAAAAATTGAGCATTAACTGTGCCTTTTAATAAACCAATAGAAATTAGTAGTACAATTATTTTAGCTATCTTGTGTATATATATATATGTATATTTTTTCCTTTCTTCTTTCTTTCTTTTCTCCTTTCCCTCATCCCAGGTGAGCATCTTTCACATTTTTTAGAACAGTTAAGAGTTTGATGATAACACATGAAAGAATATTATTTTCTAAAAACTCTTGAATATGTATAATAAAAGTCACAGATAATAGGAGTGAAAAATGTAACACAAGAGCACATCCACTCCTGTATCAACTCTAGAAATAATATGCGTAGAAAAATACTGGAAATCAGTATCTCAAAATGTTAATTGAAACTATTTCTGAAAAATAGTATTATACATGATTTTAATTTTCTCTTTTAGACTTTTTCAAGATATGATCATATAGTATTTTTACAATAAAAACTTTTTGAATAGGTAAATTTTGCTCAGTCATCTAAAGGAACTACTTATAGTCAAAGTTGAGGTACCAGAAAAAAGGAAAATGGATTCAACATGGTCATCATAAAAAGAAATAGAATGATGCTGACTTAGTCTATTTTATGCTTCCATAAAAGAATACCCAAGACTAGATAATTTATAAAGAGCACAGATTTATTTCTTAAAGTTCTACAGGTTGGGAATGCCAAGATTAAGTGGCCCACCCACATCTGGTGAGGGCCATCATGCTGTTCATTTCATGGAAGAAGGTGGAAGAGCAAGAGACCACATGCCTGTGTGCAAGAGAGAAATGGGGAGGACGGGGGGTCAAATTCATCCTTGTATTAGGAACCCACTCCCATGACTCACCTATTCTCACGCTAATAACAATCTATTCATGAATGCAGAGTCCCCATGACCTAACCACCTCTTAAAAGGCCCACCTCACAACACTGTCACATTCCGGGTTAAGTGTTTAATGGATGCTTCTTAGAGGGGACACATTAAAAAAAAAATAGGAATCAATTGAGGTGGTGTATGCCTCTAATCCCGGCACTCTGAGAGGCTGAGGCAGGAGCTTTGCCAGTTTGAGCATAACCTGGGCAATTTAGTGACGTATGGAGACTCTGTCTTAAAAATAAGAAATAAAAAAACCTGGGGATGTAACTCAGTGTGAGGTGTGGGGTTCAATTGCCAGTATGGGGGAAAACAAAACAAGACACAGGAAAGAGGCATCAGGAGCAGGAGGAAGGAGGAAGGTATCAGCTAGTAAGTAAAAGCAAATGATGAATGTACTTCGGAAGAACTATGGCAGGAAGTAAGAGAATTTTCAGATAAAATTTCATGATATAAAAAAGATCAGAGATGACTTTTTGTTTTGATCAGCCATGACTTAAATATATTATTAGATAAAAAGTTAGCTGACAGAACTCAGAAAATAGACTAAGTGTAAACCAAAAAAAAAAAAAAAAAGAAAAACATCTTAGAAAAATTGTAGAATTGACACCCTGAAAATGAAATTATTGATAGAGGTCCGACTTACAAGAAATTACACAAAATGAAGCTAGAATAACCAGATATAAAAATCGTTATAGGGAAAATGCTAGTTGTGGAAAGCAGATATCATATATTCACATAATTCACATTTCATAGAAGATAAATAGAGGGAAACTGTCATGAAATAAACGTGGGTTAAATGCTCATAATTGAAGTGGTCATTCTATATTCCCTAACCCTATCACGAGCAAGACGTTTTTCTGACGTATAACTGAATTTCAATGGTAAAAGGAGAATCTTATAATCAAGCCATTGTCAGGCTTTCACTCCAGGTAGATACCATAATAGAATAAAATAGAGTAACATACTTTTTACTACATTAAAGTTAAAAGATGTAACATCTGGTCAGCTAGGCTGTCTTGTACATTTAAATACACAGATGTATTTTTGGATATATGGTAATTTCATAGATACAGTCTTCATGAAGATTTCTGAACAAATTCCTTTAAGATTTTTCTCCCACTAGTGAAAATTAATAACTTACAAATGGAGATATTATGGTAAGAAATGGTGATAGTTGAATCAAATATGATTGAATGAAGTGACTATAGGATGTGGAAGTGTGTAGAAAGTAGGATTTGACCCAGACTATTTGAGGGAAGAAGGAAGCACAGGTTAGGGTATTTCCACTGAGCAGATGGTACTTGACTTGAGATTTAAAAGAGAAATAAAAGTTGACAGGCAGAGAGGAAAAAGCATTTGTCATGGAGGACAAGGCACAGGTGGGGAAAGCAGAAGTATGAGAATCATAAATTGAAAATTCATTAACAGTTCATCACAAAAACTATTGCTATTCTTCTGTTTACTTGAGGCATGGAGATTTATTTAAAATCCAGATCCCACCCCCATAAAAGCAAGATATATATTGTATTGCATATAAATAAAAAAACATTTTGGCAGTTATTTTTGTACAAAGATTATTAATATAATAATTACTCCTGCTTCAATGAATCTGAACCTTAACTTGCTAACTAGATAATGTAGTGCTCTGATTTCACTGATTGGTTCTTTTTTTAGTCTTTTATTAGTACAGGTTTGCAGAACATAATGGATACATTCATTGTAGGCCTTTGGCATGTGTATACGACACATCTTGCTTTCACACACTCCCCAATATCTCTTAGTCTGCTTCCCATTTGGAAAAGATCTATCTCTCTGTTTTCTATTGTCTATCTTTTATTTCACTCTTTAATTTATTTATTCATTGGGTTTCTTATGTAAGAGAAACCACACAGTATTTAAACTTATTTCACTTAATATTATGGTCTCAAAGCACATTGATTTTTTTCCTACAAAATACTGAAATTTATCCTTCTTTATAGTAGAGTAGTACTCCATTATAAATACCACATATTCTTTATCCATTCCTCTGTTGATGGACATATACGCTGCTTCCACAAGTTAGCTATTATGAATTGCTGCTATAAGTATGAGTATTCATGGATTACTGTAATATGATATCTTTAACTCTTTGGGACTGTACCAGGAAGGGGAATAGCTGGGTCAGATGGAATTTCTATTTTAATTTTTTGGGGGAAATCTCCATACTGATTTCTGTAGTGATTGTACTAATATACATTATACATTCCCACCAACAATGTATCCCCCCCCCC
>NW_004955411.1:33511467-33554469 GCF_000276665.1 Chinchilla lanigera
GCCCCGGTACTAGGAATCGAACTCACGACCTCACACTTGTCAGGCAGGCGCTGTGCTGCTGAGCTAAATCCCCAGCCTGCCACCAACAATGTAGAAGTGTTCCTTTTTCCCTACAACCTCACCAACATTTTGTATTATTTAATATCTTGATGATAGCAATTCTTTCCAGTGTTAAAGAGCATTTCTCTAATGGCTACAGATGTTGAACATTTTTTCATGTATTTATGGGCCATTTATACCTCTTCTGGGACGTGTCTATTCATTTTGTTACCATCTGGCAGGTGGGTTCTTCTCTCAAGCCAGAAAAAAATTGATGTGGAGAGTCAAAAGAGGACTGAGCAAAAGTAGTTTATTGTAGAGTGAAAGTAGAAAGCAGCACTTATTGTAAAGCAGAAACAAACAGCTCCCAGGCAAATGAGCCCGGGAGGGGAACCCAACAGGTTGCCACTGGAACACTTTTGTCTAGGTGTTTTTATACACAAAAATGACTACATGTCAGACAAGGTGAATCAACATATGGGGTTTAAAGCAGGAAAGTTTGACTTAGTAGTGGGGCTTTAGAACTCAGGCTATATACCCTTAATTGTAACTTTAAACAGAACAAAGCCATTCTTTAGAGAGGCATGAAAATCTTATTCCTAGGCAGGAAAATCCCACCAATCTGTTGAGGTCTTTGTTGAGCCTTCAGTGCTCCGGCTTTGGCCATCGTGTCCTTCCCCGAACCTTCTCTGGCTGCCTCTCCTTTCTGTAACACTCTCTGTTGGAACATTCTCCCCACCTCCCTTCATGGGTCAGTGTCACTCTCAAAAATCTCCCATCTCCCACAGGGTCCTGTTTGTCCTCAACATCATGTTTTACTGAAACTAATCATTTAGATTATGATTTGGTGTCTCTTGTTAGGTAAGAAAAATGGCACCCAAACCTTAGGAACTGTTACCAAAGTCCAACCATGTCAGTGTGGAGGGCTTGTGTTCTCCCAGGGTCTATTGTTACCTCCCTGCTTCATTTTCCCCTTCAAGTTTGTTCCCCATCTGCTGATGGAAGAAGGATATGGATCTTTTGGTATCTCCCTGTTTCAATTTCAGGCCATTTTTTGATTGGGTCTTTTGTTTTGAGGGGTCTGCTATGTTTTTTGAGTTCTTTATATATGTAGATATTAGTCCTCCATCAGAGAAATAGCTGGCAAAAAGTTCTTCCCATTCTGTAGGTTGTCTCTTCATGCTTACTTATTTCCTTTGCTGTGCAGAAGCTTTTTAATTTAAAATGGCCCCATTTGTTGACTATTGATGTTATTTCTTTTACCATTGGGGCTCTGTTCAGAAAGTTTTTGTCTACCATATGTCTTCAAGAACTTTACCTATTTAATCTCCCAGCAGGTTGTGTTTCTGTTCTAAAATTTAGACCTTTGAGCCCTTTTGATTTTAGTTTAATGCATGATGAGAGATACAGGTCTAGATTCAATCTTCAGTGTATAGGTAGCCACTTTTCACAGCAGCATTTGCCAAAAAGGTGATTTTTTCCTGCAGTGTATATTTTTGATCCTTTTGCCAATGATCAGGTAGCTGAAACTGTCTAGGGTTGTTTCTGGATCCTGTATTCTGTTTTTCTGATTCACATATTTGTCTTTGTGCCCTGCTGTTTTTCTCATGGTAGCTTTTTGATATAACTTGAAATCTGGTATCGTGATGCCTTTTGGTTTGTTCTTGTTAGCCAGGATTGCTTTTATGATTCTGGGTCTCTTCTGTTCCATGTGCATTTTAGGATTTTTTTCTCAAGTTCTGTGAGGACTGTTATTGGTATTTTGATTAGGATTGCATTAAATCTTTATATCATTTTGGGGAATATGACCATTTTGACAACATTGGTTCTGCCTATCAATGAACAGGGTATGGATTTCTATTTTCTAATGCTGTGTTCAATGTCCTTTTTAAAAATAGTACTGTAGTTTTTGTTATAGAGGTCTTGCACTTCCTTCATTAGGTTAATTCCTAATTCTTTCATGTATCTTGCTGTTATTGTGAATGGTGTTGTTTTCCTAATTTCTTTCTTGGCAGATTCATTGTTAGTATACAGGAGTGCTGTTGCTTTTTTTTTTGGTACCGGGAATCAAACTCAGGGCCTTATGCTTGCGAGGCAGTCACTGTGCTGCTGAGCTACATCCCTAGCCTGCTATTGCTTTGCTTGTGTTGATTTTGTATCCTAATATGTTGCTGAATTTGGTTACTAATCCTAGAAGTCTTTTGGTGAAATATTTTGGATCTTCTTGAAAAGGACCAGGTCATCTGCAAATAATGGTAATTTGATTTCTCCTTCCCTATATGTGTCCTTTTAAATTCTTTCCCTTGCCTGATTATTCTGGCTAATATTTTGAGTATTATATTGAACAAGAATGGTGATAGTGGACATCCCATCTTCTTCCTGATTTTGGAAGGGAAGCTGTAAGTTTTCCCTATTTAATATGACATTAGCTTTTGCTTTGTTGTAAGTGGTTTTTTAGCAGATTGTGATGATGTCTGTCCTTCTATACTTATTTTCTTCAGATTTTTTTTATCATGAATGGATTTTCAATTTTCTCAAAGGCTTTTTTACATTTATTCAGATAATCATGTGATTTTTGTCCTTGCTTGTATTTATGAGATGTGTTTTACTTACTGATTCATATATGTTGAACCACCCTTGTGTCCTTGCATTGAGGCCTGCTTGGTCATGATGTATGATTTGTTGTATTCTGTTTATCAGTATCCTCTGGAGGATCATTAAATAGATTGCACACAGTTTCCTTTAGTTGGGCTCTTGTCTGATTTTGGAATCAAGGTAATACTAGCTTCCACGAATAATGTTAGAAGTACGCTTTCTCTTTTAGTTTGATTAGAATTTGAGAAAGGTTGGTGTTACATGTCCTTCCTGTAGGTCTTTTTTTCAGCAGTGAATCTGTTAGATCTTGGGCTTTTCATAGTTGGCAGATTCTGTTTTTGTTTTTTTCTGCCTCAATTTCATTATATGTTGTAGTTTTTAAGCATTTTTATATCTTCTTGGTTCAGTTTTCATAATTTACATATGTGTAGGAATTTTTCCATTTCTTCAAGATTCACAAATTTGTTGGAGTACAGTTTTTCATAGTAGTTACTGATGTAGATTTTGGTGGCATTCATTGTGATTTTGGCCTTTTCCTTTCAAATTGATTCATGTGTGTCTTTTATGTCTTTCTTTTGGTAAATTTGGCTGAGCCTTTGTCTATTTTCTTTATTCTTTTAAAGAACCAGCTCTTTGATTCCATATATATATGTACGACCTTCTTTGCCTCTTCTGATTAGTTTTAGCTTGAAGTTTAATTTGAAAATAAATTGTTACTCTTGTGTGTTTTTGGGGTCCTGGTGTATGGAATATTGTTTTCCATCCTTTGACTTCTGGTCTATAAATTTTGGAGGAGTTATATGAGTTTTTTGAAGGCACTAGACTGTTGGATTCTGGTTTTTGATCCAGTCTGCCAATCTGTATCTTTTAATTGATGAGGTGAGGTCATTTACATTGAAAATTATTACTAAAACATATTGACTTATTACTGTCCTTGTGTTCTTTTTCTGTTGTTGATGCCCTTCTTTTTTCTTTTTTTTTTTAATTTAACTACTTGCCTTGCTTGATATATTCATTCCATATGACTTCCTGGATTTTTTTGGCTACTTTGTCTCTCTTTAGGCTATTAGTGAGTTTTTCTTTTTTTTTTTAATTTAAATTTTTTTGTGTATGTGCTGGTTTGGTGTTCATGCATGTTTTAAGGTTTTTTTCATGGAATGTTATTATTTCTCCATCAATTTTGAAAGATAGTTTTGCAGGATATATTATCTCTGTCTCTCTTTTTTTTTTTTTTTTGGTACCAGGAATTGAACTTGGGACCTTGTGCTTGCTAGGCAGGTGCTTGTGCTGCTGAGCTATATCCCTGTACAGGATATATTAATCTTGGTGTTGTATTCTTATGGGGTTTGAAATGCTTTACTCTAGGCTCTCCTAGCCTTTAGGGTTTGTGTTGAGAATTCTGCTGTAATCTTAATGTCTTTACCTTCAAAAATGATTTTTTGTTTTTTTTGGATAGCTTTTCTTTATTTTTTAAAAATTTATTTTAAAAATAAAAGAAGGAAAACATATTAACAAACAGACATTCATTTACAAAATAGCGTAAGAACAATACAAGCAATACTGAATTACAGACAAAGTGGTAGAAAATTAAGAAGTGGTTGCTCAGGAAAACAAATAGAGACATGCAAGATTGATCAAATAATTAATCATTAACTGTTCCTTTCAGTAAAGTGACAAAAGTCAGTAGTACAACTATGTTAGCTATCCTGTATATGCATAAATACATAATTTCCCCTTCTTTCTTTTCTCTGTTCCCTCACCCCAGTTGCCCTTTACTTTTGAACATTATCCTTTTGTTTCACAATGTCTATCATACCTCCTAATTTTTATTCACTCTTTCAAGTTCTTACACCAGTAAGACAATACTTTGCTTACACATGGAGGTCTGGTTTATTTCACTTATGAGTATGGTTTCTAGTTGTGACCATTCACCTGTGAAAGCCTTGAGTTTATCTTTCTTCATAGCTGAGTTATACTCCATTATATAAAAATGCCACAGTTTTTTTTATCCATTCCTCTGTGGATGGACATTTGGCTAGGTTCCACAGTTTAGCAATTACAGATTGTGCTGCTATAAACATGGGTGCACGTATATCGCTGTGATACGATGTTTTCAGATCTTCTGGGAAAATACCCAGAAGGGGAATAGCTGGGTTGAATGGGACCTCTAGACCTAGTTTGCTGAGGAATCTCCAAACTGATATCCACAGTGATTTCACCAGTCTGCGTTCCCACCAGCAGTGGAGAAGAGTTCCTATTTTTCCACAGCCTCACCAGCATTTGTTATTGGTTGATTTCTTAATGCTAGCCATTCTTACTGGGATGAGATGAAATCTGTGTTGTTTTAATTTGCATTTCTTGAATGACTAACAATGTTGAACATTTTCTCATGTATTTATTTGCCATCTGCATACTTCCAAGAAGTGTGTATTCATCTCAGATGCCCATTTTTGGATTGGGTCTTTGAATTTGTGGGGGGCTGATGTTTTTTAATTCTTTATATGTTCTATTGAACATTAGTTGAGTTTGAATATACAACATATAAAGATACTTTATAATCTAAGGGGTCACATGGTTATTACTCCTTTTTTTGTAATATTTGCTTAATGTTCAGGTAATGGCTTCACATCTTATGCTTGGTAATGTTTCTCGACTGTTATACATCCTTTGTCTAAAATGGTTAAGATATATATATAAGCCTTTATGCTTTCATTTTCTGAGAACTTTTTCCCAAGGAACCTCATCCCAATAGTGAACAATTTAAGAATATTGTCATGGTGTTATTTCCAGTCACAAGGTTTAGAAAAACTACTTATAACACTTAGATGAAATGTACTGCCTTTGTCCAGCCACCTGCATCTGGATTTTTAGATGTGCTAAAAAAATGTATATTTGCCACTTTTCCCTCCTGCAACTTTCATATTTGTGAGATTGTTACAGAAAAAAAAAACCAAATGTGGGAAGAAATGGCACCAAAAAAGTTTAGGAGGCAGTTTATTTACAGTGGTGGGCTTGACTGGGATCTCTCCCAAAGAGTCGCCCTGCAACCTCTGAAGGGGTTTTAGGACTTTTATAGGAAGGGTAAGAAGGGAGGTACAAATTCAGATTTGGTGCATTATGATTAGGGGGCTGGGTGACATCATGGGTTGCTAAGGGTGTTTATAAACATCTCAAGTTACATTGCAAGGCCATCAGTTAAACAAGCATGAGTTACTCAGAGGAAGAAGTGTCCCATTATATTTGAAGTTACACTGCAAAGCCATCAGTTAAACAAAGGCAATAAAGACAGGGGTTTACACAAAGGAAGGAGTGTTCTGTTATCAGACCTGCTGGGCATGTCTGTTTGGTCTTGGTGGGCATCCTGGGCAGACTTTTAATTAAAATTTTAATTTCCCCCTTCAAGATTGTGTTGTCAATTTATTCATTATAACTTTCAGAGTGTAAAATCATCAGAATCTGCCTCAGGGGTCAGTGTCACTCTTACCGACTTCTGCTATGTTGTTACCTGAGACAGCCTTGTGAGGATTAAACCTTTATTAAGGTGATAATGTCTTTACTTATGGGTTGCCATTTTAATTCTTTAGACTAAAAGAAACAGAACAAAAGTAGCACAAGAACTCCTGAATTGAAAAGCATTGTGACTTTCCCCCACAAACCATTGAAGTGTTTGTTTGAATCCAAGTATTTAATATTTTACAATACAAAATGTTTATTTGACTTACAAAATATTTCTATAATTACCATGTTTTAGGCTAAATAAATTAAGGATGTTTATCCAAGTATTTTTATAAATCAACTTATTTCATACATGTTTGAGAAAAATCAATTTTTAAAAAATTGTCTACAGCAACAGGCATTAAATTTTGTTTCTAATGGTGGTTTTGTTTTGTGTTCCTGAAATAAATAAATATCTAGAATAAAAATTGTTGAGATGTAGATTTAAAATGTAATTTATCCATCTTTACTCTAGAATGTAAACTTTATATAGCCAGGGCCTACTTATAGAAAAGTAATTTAGGGTTTATGCTTTGAATAATATTTTCTGTAATTGTCTTATATAAAATGAAAATAGATTTTATTTAAATTGTATATTTGTATTTAACTGAAATCAATGGACTATGGGCTTGTAACTAAAATATATACTATTTAGGACTTGGATTCTTTTCTCCAAATAAATATTTTTGGTTAAATTACAAGAAATCAATTCTTTGATAACAAAAATTATTTAAAGAGAATGTGTCTTAAATATGAATTAGTTGCTTCTTTGAATCTTGAGATAAATTAGTTTAATAACACGTGGCAATTTTCTTGACTAGTGATGTAATTTGAAATAGAATTCTCTCTTTCTCTTCCCTGAAAACTCAAGCCAATTAATAGAACTTTTCAGCTCTTTGTCACAGGCCACCGCGGAGGTCTGCAGAGAAGAACTTTAATCCAATAAACATTTCATTTAGATCATGAAAAGAAAGCATGAGGAGACGCTCCTGCAGGAGAGTGTGTTACTATGATTCCACCCATGAAGAGATCTGAGGAATTTGCCAAATTAACCAAGAGGTCCTCATATTTAACGCATAAATGTGTCAAAACTAACAGAATCATTATTTAATTTGCTTGAACTCTATATTGAGGAAACTTTAAAAAGCCACAACTGTTTTCTTCAAAGCCTCCTCTGTTGGGCTGGATGGACAGGGCAAAGGGAGGTTGTGAGAAACCCAGATAGCAAATAACACTGGCCGGAGCTGGTCAGAAAAGGGAATAGATAATTAGGCGTAATTAGCGTGTATGAATTGTTGTCTCTTTGCCCTTAGCTTGAATAAATTTTGAAGAAAAAACCCTACTGGTGCAAGTCCTTTGATGTAGGAAGAGTCATTGTGGCTTGGCAGCATAAAGGCAGTGTTTTATACTTTTTACATAATGGTTGTGATACAGAAAGAGTGAATGGAGCCTGCACCCCCTGTCTGCTTTATACCAAGGACTTTTGGATTCTCTTGAAACAAAATGCATCACAAGTTTGCAGTTGTTCGTAATGAGGTAGCAGACCTCATCAGAGCTCAGAGGAAGCCATCTTTAGCTTTTGTTTAAATCTTAATCACAGGTTTTTTCCTTGCTTTCTTTCTGGGAAATCTATTTTCTTAAATCAAGACTTCTTTTCCCTTCTTTCGCTTGCACCTCCAAAAAGAGAAAGGGATAATACACAAGAAAGCTATATAAAAAAGTTAAACAAAAATTATCACATAAAAGACAAATGTATTTCTGTGTATTTAATCCCATATGAAAAAGATCCTTGCTGTCCTCCTCTTTTGCTTCAAGTCAGTAGCATTCTAGTAAGGTTGTTTTGGAAGAAAAGGTATAAGCACATATGTAGGGAATAATTTTAGTTTGGTTTGGGAGAAAAATTATTTTCAAATTGAAATTACACGAAGTGAACTGGTAAATGTGTTATTATTTCCCAGTATTTAAGTTTGTAAATGGAAATTACTTTGGTTAAAATATTACTTAGTACATTTACTATAAGCTTTATTTATTTGAAAGACATAAATGATATATAAGTTTGAGACCCTAGCTCTGGGCCCAAAAGAGTCCATTTACCCTGTATCTGCGAAGATAAGATGTTATTCTTGAGAAAGTATTATGTTTACTTTAAAATTTTCTGACAGAACTGAACAGTTGTCACCAAAGATATAGTATCAATTTATTCTGCTAACTGAATTATGTCTGCTTTGATGATCTAAAATATTTTAAAGTATTCTTCAGCAAAAATAGAAATTAATCATTTTAAAACTCTAAGGTAAGTCTGGTATTTTGCATGGTTTGAAGGCAGAGCTGAAAAATTTATACATTATCCTTAATATCAGAATAGTATCTCTAAGTGGGTTTTATATTTCTGGAAATTTTCAGTCTCTTCCATCAGCTATTTTGGAATTAGGTGGAAAAAAAACCTACCATTCAGATACTTACGTGCTTTGATTTCTTTCTAATTAATATTCTTCTTTTAACATATTTTAATTATTATCTGCAGTAGTCATCAGTGATCTATTCCTTAATGTGTAATCTATGAATCTACTTTTATAAGTGTTGTTACTTTGCTTTAGTGTAGTTTTATTATGACGTTTTGATTCTAAAGAGACTTCTTTCAATCCACAATGCTCTGAGATGCTTTTGGCTACTTAACCCATTTTGCACATTGTGCCATTTGTCGAATAAAGTAGCCTTTTATGGTTGGAGTTGATATGAACTCTGAAAGGCAACACCTGAACAGCTCACAAAACTAGATAATTATGGCTGATTGTGTTTTTCAGGTATAGGTCACAGGAAATTCAGTTGGGGTAAAGTATGTACAAAGCTAAGAAATATGCAGATTTCCTGTTGTAGGATTGTGTAAAAATTATTTACAGTTAATACTTGCATAAAGGTTAGAAAGGTTGATGAAGTGATATTTAGTTTTGCTTTACTATTCACTGCATGTCAGAATGTAATTATGACTGATTCATGAAACTGTCTTAGAAACGAACCATCTTTATTAAAATGCTGATCAAGATAAGAGCTGACAGTAATAAAGAATAGAACATTTTAGTCTTGTTGCTTTTGAATGATTGCTAATTACCCCAGAGGTCATGTATAGTGCTTGGTAGGATTCATTGACATTATTTCTTTTAAGTCTGCTGTTTCAACAACATCTGAGCATGAAGACACAAACTGTGTGCACACTGAACAATAGTTTGGCCGAGTTTGCAAGGCTTCAGGGGATCCAAGAAATCTCTTTTTGCTATGTGAACTTAGCGTTTATCAGAATTATAGTATGTTAAGGATGGTTGGTACAAAATACTCTATTCATTTACTGTCTCTATACTTCCCCCTTTTAAATTGATATTAAACACTACGTAATGTTATTGAGACCATGTCATCTCTGAATATGCATATAAAATTAAAGAGAGCAAAAGCATGTATTGGTCCTTAAGCTAAAATACATAGAAAGGACTTCTTAAAGTATAATCAAAATATACTTTTACCATCAGTAGCTAGTATTCAACTTGTTCATGTTTTTATTAAATTTGAACTTGGTAATATGCTTCTAAAGATGAGTGTTATCCTTAGCCTATGTTGATTGTTAGGATATATATGTTATAAAAATAAAGTTGATCAACTGAATAAACTCTGATAGAATGTCTAAAGTAATCTTTAGAATTCTCAACAACTGAAAGTAGAACAATGTGAGAAAGTATGAATATACATGTATATTCACATCATAGCGTCACATCATACATATTTGTGTGCTTTGCATGATGTGGCAGAAAAATCAATAGGTTAAGAAGGCATGTTTGTGAGCCTTTGGCTCTGTCATTGACTTTGGACAAGCCTCAAATTTACTTGAGCTTGCAATTTTTTAAATCTTTAAATTATGGGCTTGGAGTACAAGATTGCTGTGGTCTTTATGATGCTGTGAATTCTTAAGTCTCAGAACATGTAATCTATTTCTTTTGAATTACCATAAATTTCTCTCCTATAATGTCTTAGGCAAGCTAGTCTACAAAAGCCTAATTGGCTCACAGAGCTCAAATATCATACCCTTGTAAAATAAAGTGTAAGAAAGCAACATTTTGATTTTAACATGCATTTATTAGTTATTCACTGTGGATACAAAGATGAATATTACTGGAATAATGGGATAGTCTACTGCTGAAAAATACAACCCCAAATCCTGTATTATTATTTAGGAAAAATATTATAATATTAATATAAAATGTTATGGAGCAGGAGTGACCCTGAGATATTAAAATGTAAATGATGTAAAATGGAAGTAAATTAAAGCTACAAATTTAAATATTTTCTACCTTCAGTAATGCTGGTAATTCTTGAGGATGAAGGAATGAAGTAGAAATTTACATGAAATCGGAATGGTCTCTTCTGTGTGTTCACAAATTTCAACAAATGATGAAGCTGGAGTTTTGCTATGCTTTTTTCTGTCTTCTTTACATGGATTTATCACTGCCATCGCTCTTGGCTTAATAGTCATGTTTATGATTTTGTTTTTGCTTCAACTTGGATGAAGTGGGGATTTTCCTGAGAAAACTGTTCATGGCCTACAAGGAAGAAAGGAAGAGCAGAAGAAGAATGTTAAAAGTAATTTTTAAAGTATATGGGAGAAGTTAACTGACATCAAATTAAATGTTTTAAATAGTGACAGCTGAGAAATAGAAAACAGTGCATAAATACAACCTGTTTTTGAGGGAGCCAGTGGAAGGGGGCAGTCTCTAGGTTGTAACCAGGGGTAGCGTGATCCCATTTGTCTTCTGAAATGTCTTCGTTGTATATGGAAAGTGGAGTTATGCAACAGAGTTATTCATGTTTAATATTTCATAATTTAGAGAGTGCCTGTAAATAAGAATGGTTGTTCAAACTTTTAAATATCTGGTATAACATGAATAGACCAATTAGAACAGATGCTAGGGTATGATCAATCAACTATGCTGGTACATGCTAATGAGGGCCAGTTTTGCCTGTAAATAAAACTGTCCAGGCACAAATGTTCAGAGTTTCAGAGTTTGAAGGAAATTTATATCCTACCATCTTATCATACATTGGAGGCAGTTGATACTCATGCCTGTGGTCATCTGACCTACGACTGCACAGCTAGTGGCAGACTTAGGTCTACAATGCAGATTACCTGCTCTTTACTGAGAATTCTCTCCACCACACTATGATGTACTTTGTGTATGTGTATGCAGATATATTCATTGTATTTACTTACTACATCTTATTGTCTTTGGGTAGAATTCATTATATTCTCAGTTGCTTTTATCATAAGAAGCTATCTTTCTTTTATAAAAGTATAATCTACTTTTGAGTAAGTACAGTGAAAAAGAGCAGAACCAAATTTTAATATATTTAAAAATGCTTTATTATATACCATAAAACTCTTAATAAGCAAGTCTCTAAAAATGGACCAGTATCTTTTTTTTTTTTTTTTTTTTTTCCCTCCGGTACTGGGAACTGAACTCACGACCTTGCGCTTGCCAGGCAGGCGCTTTGCTGCTGAGCTAAATCCCCAGCCCCTAGACCAGTATCATTTTTAAAGCTGAGTATTTCATTGGGGTTTAGTTTTTCTTCATTCCAGAGAGTAATTATAGTGTAAATTAATCATGTATATGGGCTTTGTATGTTTATAGGAATATATTATTGCTAACCTTTGTCATTTTTACAGAAGAAAAAAATTCTTAAAACATTACATTTGGAAAGGTACACGTGTACAGTGGTAAGTTTCTATTAGGCTGGAAATGTATTTCACAGTTCCTTTCTGTGGGAGAAAATGTAGCTTTACTGGCACTGCAGTTGTATGTTTAGTAGGATGATTATTAAAAAGAATTCTCAAAAGTTAAATGTATCAACTTCTTTCTAGCCTGTCATGTATCACTCATATTCTTCTCTCTCAGGAATGAGGACTCTGTTTTTTCTTGGGTAAAGAAAAAACTGGGATTATGGAGCATTAGAATTCTATTTATTATGACAGAACTAAATAAGTATAATGGTTTTAAAAAGATTTCAATAAGAGAGCTATCAGCTTTTCCCAAGCATCTCTATCTGGGGACAGTACATGGCGCTCTCTAAGATCTTTCCTTTTGTAAAATTTTAGGAAAGATAAATGAATATGTTCTGAGCTAAATTCTTAATAAACATCCAAACATCTACATACTTATTTATTTATATTTACTAAATGTTGAAAACCTCCTCCATGTTTTCCTTTGTCCATTTTTTACGCCACCCCCAATTCATCTCATTCCTACTTCCCTCCTCAGGAAGAGCCAATATTAAAAGTTTAGTTTATTTCTTTCCATGCATTCTGTATGCACTTATGTGTAAACATATCTGTGTATATGTCCAAACATATAGTTTTGTTTTACTGTAAACTAGTGGTATAGTATTTATGCCTTCATCTGAGTTGTGCTTTTGTCCCTTGGAAATATCCTGGAGCTATTTTTCATTCAGACATAACTCAGTGTCACTCTTTTAGATCACTGCCTTATATTTTGTGGCATAGCTGCACTATTATTTTAAAACTAATCTGCTATTTTTTTATACTTAGCCTTATGCTAGTTGTGTACTCTTCAAGTAATACTTTAGAAAGACTGTTTATAACATTTTACAGCATATAAAATTAATGTTTCTGTAGATTCTATTCCTAGAAGTAGAATTTCTAGGTCAAAGGTACCTTGCAATTAAAGTTTTAGTAGGTGTTTGTCAAGTTGCCCTTTGCCTGTGTTATTAGTTGACATTAACAATTAAATTATGGAATTAAATTTGCAAATAGTTCAGTTTTTCTTTTAAGGAGCCTCACTTAAACACAGTAGGAACACAGTAAGGTGTATAAATAAATGACAGTGAATCACAGGGAATGGAGGGATGATGCTCTGGGAATTTCATTGGATATTGCTTGTGCATATTGAGGCAGCAACTAGCTGCTACAAAAATCATAACTACCAAAATACTTAAGGTGATGGAAATTGTAAATTTTTATTCGATACTTTATTCTGAACATAGGAAGTGTACAGTACTGTTCCCTTACCTATGAATAGGCCAGGTAACTGTAGACAAAGTGAGATCAAAACACTTGATCTTCTTGAACCTTAGGTATTGATTGGTAAATTAGGGCCAATAGTCCTATTTTAAAAATTGATGTAAATGAACTTCTCAGTAAGTGATTGTGGTTATTTTTATTCTTCTGTGGCAGTGGTGTAATAATAACCACATTTAAACATTTATCTTCTGCTTTAAAAGCTGGTGGGGCATCTTGTAAATAGAAAGGCATATCTTCCTAGGCTCATGTGTTAACCACTTTCTTGATGAACAGAAACAACTCTTCATATTAACATTAGGATTCTTTGTTTCCTGCCCAACATATGCCCAAAATGATTTAAGTGACGTATATGTTTTCTGCTTTTTGTGGCTAATTACACAATACAGACTGGGTAAGTTATAAAGAGAAGTTTCTGTTGACTCACAGTTCTAGTTCAAAGTAGAGGGGGCACACCTGCTGGCAGAGTCTGAGGAGGTTCAGGGTGTCACCGGTGGAGATGTGGACTCTGTGCATGTGTGCATGTGTGTGACCTGATCTCTCTCTTCTTATAGAGCCACCGGTGTTTAATCATGGGGTCTCCGTTCTGATAACTCCTAAGCTCCTACCAGAGGGCTTGCCTCTAAACTATGCTGGGATTAAAGTTCCACCTTCTTAATACCTCACAATAAACTCCTGCAGGACTTTCAGAGGGGAAAAAATTCTTGAACCATAGCAATATTAAGGATAAGACATTAATTCTTACTGGCTCACCATGTTGGCACATAGATATTTAGCATGCAAAGTAATATCTCAGATCATCCAAATATATAACATCTTATCAGGAAAGCAATGCTGATAGCAGCTTAGGTCTTAACAAAGCTGGTATAAATTCATGTTCTGTACAATTTCTTACTGATAACTTAAAGTTGAAAAATACCATACTTTATGAGGGCCCAATTATTTTACAAAAATCAATGTGTCTAAGATAGAGAATATGGAAGAGAAAGCATTTTGAACAAGACTTCTGGTCAAACAGTAACAATTGCAGTGGTCAGAGGTTTCGCCTTTCTGTTGATGGATGTTGAGAATGGTAGCGTCCCTGAAGTGCAATGGTCGACCTCAGAGTTCCAAGGAGTGACTGAGAGGCCCTACAGCTGTTTGTGCGGGGCTTCAATACTGCACTTGTGCTTTGACCAAGTATTCCATCATATGCTGGTGTCTGCCCTTTTGAGGGGCTGGGGATCTAGTTACTTGGAAAATATTTTTAGTAACGTATCCAGAAACTAGAGGAAGACTGAGATGTTATATATCAATATTGGGAAGTTTGAGCATCTTAGTGGTGCTCAGAAAGATAATCATGTCACTTCATGTACAATTATGTAATGTGAGTTGAAAATCTAACTCTATAAGCCTTGGATCATGTAGTTTGAGATGTTTACATGTCTTACCGTAGCAACTCATCACTAAGATCATATTCTACCCCTCTGTATACTTTATCATGCTTTCTTCTAGTGCTCTTCAATCATACTACTCCAGCTCTTATCAGTTCTTTTGTCATGAGAACTCTACTTTTATCCTTTGTTCATTCAAACAGTTCTTAACAACGCATATGGCTTTTTATGTTCTTCCCTGCCACTGTAGAGGATCAGTACTTTTCGTCTTATTTCATTCAAAAATAAACCAGAAGGAAGCCAATGCCATCAATCTCTGTGATTCTCAGGTCATAAACACCAACACTGAAAGGCCCTGTGGCTTATTTTGTTTTGTTTTGTTTTGTTTTGCCATCCCTGGTAGACATTGTGTTTCCCTTAGTCCATTTGACCTCTCTGCTCTGGTGTAATAGTCATGTAATTTGGATTGAACTGATCAAAGGTGGGGGTTGATTAAACTAAGCCAGAGTTTTTGCTAAACTGGTTGAACAGGATTCCTGCTAAAGGCAGGCCAAGGACTGAGAAATCAGAGGTGAGAAATGAAGAGCTTGATCAGAGATCAAGGTGGGAGATCTTTTTCTAACCTGACTTGCGAGAATTCTTGCCAGTACCGAGTGATGTAAGGATGGGCATGAACAAACTGCCAAGGGCTCCTTGGGAACACAGCTCAGAGACATCTACCTAAGGTTTAACAAAAACAGTCTGTCTTAGTTACTTTCTCTGGTTGCTGACACAAAATACCTGACACCCAAGGTTAAAGGAGGGAAGGTTTATTTAGATGTTTCAGTCCATAATTGGCTGGCTCCAAGGCAGGGTGGTGGTACATGGCCGAAGGCCAGCAGTTCGTGGCAGCAGAAGACAGAAAAAGCAACAAGAGCAAAAGGGGGAGGAAACAAGCCTCTTTGTGCCCCTTCTATCTTATCCATACTGCTGGGATTAGGGTGGTGTCAATCCAATCAGTGCACTGATCCAGCAATCACTAACCCTTAATCTCTGCACCCTTCATCCCAGTATTGCACTATGAATCAGTCACACATTCTAGGTTTAGCTGCCTCTGAAAAGCCTGCCCATGACCACATGAGGCTTTGTGGGACATCCAGACACAAACTATAACATTCTGTCCCTGGCCTCCCAAAGACTCATGCACATTTCTTTATGCAAAAGGCATTTTGTCCATCTCCAAGAGCTGCCAAAGTCCCAAGAGTTTCAGCATTGCTGAAAAGTCTGATTCCAAAGTCTGTTCTGAGATTTAAGGAAAACTCTTAGCTGTGAGCCCCTGTACAAATGAAAAGAAAGTTAAACACTTCCAACATTCAGTGGTACAAAACAGACATTTACATTCCAAAAGTTACCTACAGGGGAATACAAAGGAATGGGACCAAAGCAAGTACAAAATCCAGCAGGGCAAGCATTAAATCCTGTAGATCTATATGCAGTATCCAAGGCAATCTGTGACAAGATGTGAACCCCGGAGGGCTTGGGTGGCTCTGCCCCTCCAGCACTTCCAGTGGTTGTACCTCCCATTGCTTTTCTCTTGGGCCTGCTCTGCTCCCTCCTTGCAGTTTTTCTCAGATGATCTACATTTCTGGCTTCTCCAGACTTCTAGGATCCCTACTGCATCTTGGGCTTCACACTTACCTTCACACACTGCCCTCCTAGGGGCACACAGCCCAGGCCTTCTGAAATCTGAGTGGAAGCCTTCCTAACCCCACAACCCTTCCAGTGTGCATGCACCTAAAATCAGCACCACATGGATGATGCCAAGTTCTGCCATCAGCCAGGTGTCTCCCTCTCTCTCTCTCTCTCTCTTTCTTTCTCTCTCTCTCTCTCTCTCAGCTGTAGGGGTTCAGTGCTTGGATTGCTGAGCACTCTGAATCTAATTCTGAGGAACAAATTCATTATGCCACCACCATTCTGGAATATGGTGCTCCATGGCATTCTTTTTTTTTTGGGTGAAAGCCATTTTTTGTAGCGTTTTCTCTCCAGCCTCCCATCGCATTGGGACCCCACAACCAGTTAATGACCTCTCCCCAACTGTCAGCACAGGCAGCAGGAATCCTGCTGCAGACTTCTCTGGAGCTCCACCACAGCCTGTACTGTCAGGGGAAGAGTGGCTTCCAGGGAGTCTCCGCAGGTATTGTGCAAGGTCCTCCTGGTTTACAGCTTCCGAGCGGCTCTCATGACCCCAGACCACAGGACCTCTGACTCCTCGGGCTTAGTCGGCATTCTCATGTTCTCCGAGTCCTTGTTCAGCAGCTGCTCCTCCACTGACTCTAGACCTTTCTGGTTCTCAATGGCAGGAACAAGAGTGGCCCATTGTATGGCATGTATTCCCAGGGGTTTTTCCATGTTTGAATGATTCACACACATCCGTGGGTGGGCATCTGCAGCTGGTGCATGGTGAGCCAATTGTGTCATTGTTTCTCTCTGTCATGATAGTTCTCAACTGAGCAGCGGTGGCGGGCCTAAGGGCCAGCGCGCAACAGTGCTCACCACTGCATGGCTCCCTGTGCGTCAGGGGCCCTCCCTCCAGGGGCCTATGAGGCAGGGAGCGAGCCAGCCGGAAGACCGGCACTCCCCGCCCATGGCTCCCTGTGCTCCATGGCATTCTTCTTAAAGCAAAGTCTTTCACTTTTGCAGTATTGAGGCTGCAAAGGGTGGAGTCTTGCTGCTGCTTGTGATACCCTTGTTTTGGTTAATTTTTTCTCTTTGCTGAGACAAAATACCTGACACCCAGAATTAAGAAAGGAAACGTTTATTTAGCTGACAGTTTGTGGAGGTTTCATACTTGGCTGGCACCAAGGCAGAATGGCTCATGGCAGAGTGCAACACTTCATGGTGGCAGAAAATAGCAAAAGGAGCAAGAACAAAAAGGGAGGGGCAGCAGCAAGCAAGACCCTGTCCCTCCCTTGTATTGTCCCTTCCTAGGGTGGGTGTAGCACTCACACCCATAATCCCAACATTGGACCATGAGTCAATCAAAAACTCTTGAAACCCACCCATGACTGCATGAAGCTTTGGGGGGATATCTAGGGACAAACCATAACAGCTGACAAGCCATCTTTTTTATTCTCTTCCATTTTAGCAATCAAGATCTCCCTCTATCTTTGAAGTTCCCATCTTTAGTGGAGCTTCCTTTCTGGTCAAACTAAAAATGTTCTAAATCATTCTGCTGGGCTCTTGGTTCTTTATTGTCAACATAGCTCTTGTTAAAAGCCCCCAGCAGCACCCATGCCACCGCCTCAACATTAGACTGCCTTGAAATTTCTTCTACCAGATTAATTAGTCTGCCTTCCTTAATTTCAGTCTCAGGCAAAGTCCCTGGACATGAGCAAAATGCAGCCAAACTTTCTGCCAAGCCATAACACACTTCATCTGGGGTCCAGAAGAAACTTCCCAAGTTTGATCTTTAGCTCTGACCATAATCTCACATGTAGAACAGCATAAGGTGTTCTACTTTTTCAGGCAGGATCTCTGAACCTTTCCAAACTCATCCCTCAAGCCATTCCCAATGGCTGTTGAACCACATGGTCAGGTATAGTCACAGTGACAACCCTACTTCTCTGGTACCAAATTCTGTCTTAGTTACTTTTCTCTTGTTGCTGAGATAAAATATCCAGTGCCCAAACTTAAAGGGGTAAGGTTTATTTAGTCCAGAGTTTGTAGAGATTTCAGTCCATAGTCAGCTGGCTCCAAGGCAGGGTGGTGGCACATGTCAGAGGGACAACAGTTCATGGCAGCAGAAGACAGCAAAAGGGGGAGGAAACAAGCAAGCATCTTTCTGCCCCTTTATCTTGTCCATACTGCTGGGATTAGGGTGGTACCAATCCAATCAGATAAGTAGATTTATCCAGCACTCTTAATCTCAGCACCCTTAATCCTGAAGTTCACCAGAACCAATCACTAGTCTACTCACGTACATGTAAGTATTGCACTAGGAATCAGTCACACACTCTAGATTCAGCTACCTCTGAAAGGACCACCCTCCATGAACCACATGAGGCTTTGGAGGAACATACAGACACAAAGCATAACACAGTCTTTGTCAGAGCTTATTTAAGACAGCAAACTCAGCCAAAGACTAGAAAGAATAATTGCTATAAGCACTGGAAATGAGGGAATTCCCTAGACCTTGGAAGAGATTAAAGCCAAAGAGTACATTGAAAATAATATTAGCTGAGGAATTGGAGATTTTGAATTTATACACCATCATCTGTGGATGCAGGAGTCTACCTCCCAGCAAAAAAATGTTCTCTGGTATAGACTTGAGTGTTCAGTGCAGTGTGTGGGAGGTGAGCTCTGGCAATGAGTAGGTGGAGAGAGGCTGTGAACTCCAGCAGTCTTTAAAATCTGGCCAAGTTTTCAGGTGCTGACCTTAGAACTGGCAAAACATAGCTGGAAGCACATTCCATTTTGTAATAAAAGCTTCTTGGGAAAAGGACTGTGTTGGGTGTTTTTTAGATTCTGACATCCTAACTTGCTCCTGGGGTTTACATGTATGTGAATAGACTAGTGATTTGTTCTGGTGAATTTCTGACCACTGTGTACTTGCTGTATACTGCGCGCTAGGTACTGTGCTAGGGGCCGGAAACAGTGACAGACGTGATCCTTGTCTCATGGAACTTACAGGCAATTTTTTCTATCATTATAGGCAAACTTCTACTGTAGTTTTGATATGTGCAGCATAATATATGTGAAGTATCTAAGAAACTACCTCCATATAAGTTTTGTAGATAACTATGGTATAAATAAGTACACAAATCTGTTCACTGTGACATAGCTTAGGATTGTGGTCAAGAGTAGGCCTAACTTGGTAAACATGTGAGCAATGGGCAACAGATGTAGGACTTTTCCCTGGCAGGCTGACAGAGGACTGCAAGAATCTTCCAGCAAGCGTCTGCAAATTTTCCATTGTCTCGCATGTCCAAGCAAGGTGTACATATCCTGGACTGTGATGGAACACCTGAGCCTGTATTTGAATACTGATTTGCTCACTTTTGGAGTCGTTGATGTCTCTGTGCTTTAGTTTCCTTAGCCATGTGCAAAATAGGAATAATATTGATGTCTACCTCATAGAGTGGTTGAGAGGATTAGGATGATTAAATGGGAGAAAGAGAGAGGGATGGAGAGAGACAGACAGACAGAGAGACAGAGACAGAGACAGGCAGGCAGATTGACAGACTTGGACTAGTTCCCGGCACATGGTAGGCCCTTGTATCAGGGTTTGCTATTACAATGATATCTTAATTCAGGCTGCTGTAACAAAACACTGCAGACTTAGTGATTTATAAGCAGTAGAACTTTATTGCTCACATTTGTAAAGGCTGAGTAATCTAAGGTCAAGGTGCCAGCACATTTGGTGTCTGGTGAGTGCTTCCTCTCTTATTCAAAGATGGTACCTTTTATATTTTATCTGCATCTTCTCCTTGCAGAAGAATGGAGCCAAGTTGCTCTCTCTCTCTCAGGGCTTTTTTTTTTTTTTTTTCCTTTTAAAATAAGGGCACTAATTCCACTCATGAGGGCAGATCCTTCATGGCCTGAGCATCTCCTAGTGCCCCACCTCTTAATAAGTCTTAATTACACATTGGAAATAGGTTTTCAACCTACAAATTTTGGAGGAATACAAACACTGAGACCATGGCATACATGATGTTGATGATAAAGATCCCCAAATTTCAAGCCGGACATGGTGGCGTGTGCCTATAATCCCAGTACTGGGGGGTCGGGGGCTGAGGCAGGAGGATCATTGTGAGTTAGCGACCAGCCTGGGCTACAAAGTGAGCTCAAGGCCAGCCTGAATTGCACAGTGAGATCCTGTCTCAGAAAGACCAAAAAAAAAAAAAAAAAAAAAAAAACCCCAAATTTCATTATCAAATTTATGACAGTTTTATTATGAGACCTTTGAATATATGAGAAGAATCTTCATGTGCATATATAAAAGACAAGTGTCAAAGATTAGTTTGTATTTAATTTTTTCTTTTTATTTTATGAGAAAATAAAATGAATTTTCATAACCAAATAACGAGTTATTACACTGTGTATCATTATTTTCAAAGTAGTTATTCAGTATAAACATAAACTAAAAAGATTCTTACAAAAAGGAACATATAGTAACATATACTTTTTTTCAGTGAACTATTAGTATAAGTGAAACTACCCTATATTGAAATATTTTTAAAACAAAAGAAGATGTAATTTGAGGAATAATGTGAACTTCCCACTTACTATTCATTTCTCTTCTACATTATAGCCTCACAGTTTATAATAGCTACATCTTGGGAGCAGCGTATTTTCATTTTTGTACCTCTGAGAGGAAATTGTCCTCATCCTTTATCATGAGCAACACAATCGCATTATTTTGACCTCTTTTCTTCCTTTCTAAATCAGTGGTACTGTCACGGAAAAGATAATCCGCAGAATACCCAGATAGAAACAGCAAAGGGCCCACAGATAAGGATTCAGTTGAACGCAACTGGGTACACAACATAACAGCACAGGACACAAAGTTAGTGTTGAAAAGTCAGTGGTGTCTCTGTGACCCAGCAGCACACAGACACTTAGGAACAGTCACACCCTAGAAGGAGTGAGGATTGGTGCAAGCCCTTTGGAAAATGGGCAGTGTCTATGCATATGTTTTCCAGGTGTGTATATGACGAAAGCACATTATGTGAGCACTAAAATATCACATCCAGGGGGCTGGGGATTTAGCTCAGTGGCAAAGTGCCTGCCTCGCAAGCGCAAGGTCGTGAGTTCGGTTCCCGGTACCAGAGAAAAACCAAAAAAAAAGAAAAAAAAAAAAAAAAAAATCACATCCAGGAATGTTTGTGGAAGAGGAAATAACTAGAGACCCCAGATACCCATCATCAGTAGAATAAATCAATAAATTGTGGCATATTTACATAGCATCTCTCTATGTCTAGGAAAAACTTGAAGCATGTAAGCTATAAGCAAATGTCTTTCTGGGAAGGGTATAGAAGACTCGTTTTTACTTTTATTTATTTATTTATTTTGTCTCTTTGAGACAGGGTCTCACTATGCAGTTCAGGCTGGCCTTGAGCTCACTTTGTAGCCCAGGCTGGTCTCGAACTCACAACGATCCTCCTGCCTCAGCCTCCCAAGTGCTGGGATTACAGGCGTGCACTACCACGCCTGGCTCATTTTTACTTTTAAGACTTTAAATGTTTTACAATGAGCACGAATCACTTTTTCAGAAAATATCCCCAGGCTAAGCTTGAACCTGCTATCCTCCTGCCTCAACCTTCCACAATGCTGGGATTACAGTTCTGGGTTGCCATGATTTTTGGCACAGTACTGCTTTTTAAAATGTACTTGAAAGAAGTAAATCTTTTCAATCTTTGCTTAAGAAGTTCATATGTAGCAGTTTTAAAGGATTTTTTTCGCAATATTATTCTTCTGTTCAAGCTATATGAAGTTATGTGAGATGGTTGTTTTTCCTGATGGTACTATTCAGGATTGCTGAAAAAACGCATACAGTAAACCAGATGTGGTGGCACACACCTCTAATCTCCTACATAGTAAGACTCTGTTTCAAAAAAACTAAAACCACACAAAAACAGAAATACATACAGTTGATTTGAGGATGATGTAAACTGCTATAATACGATCGTTTTAGTCATATATTTTTCTTTCCGAAGTCAACGGCCTTTGACTCATGAGTGTGCTCTTAAGGGTGTATTAACCTCCTTCCTTTGCTTCCCAAATGTCCTAATTGCATTTTTAGATGGTATAATTGTATTTGTCCTTTGTATACATAATATACAAATTATTTTGAAATAAATTTCATTTAGTGGTTGATTAATATGATGGTGTTATGCATTAGAATAAGGTGGTGATAAGTGGTCACAGGCTTTGTAAATAAACCTCGAAATTAGGAAATCACTTAGAGATCTGCCCTTTAGATTTACTCTCAGCTTGGAAACACATTGTTTTCACCCTTCTGTAAAGTGCTTCGAAGAATGTAGGGCAAGTGAATAAAATTTGAAAATTTGAGGTTTATTTTTCTTTAAAAATATAAACGGAGTGTTAGTATTTTTTCAGACAATTAGGAGCTAACATCTAAGGGCTTTGGTTGCAGTTCTTTCGCTGCTGATTAGGTGTTCCTTGGTGGTGATTAGTGGATGTACAAATGCAATCATTTGGCAGGGCTTAATCACTCGTATGTTCAAGAAGTTAGTTATCCAGAAAGAGAAATTGAAGCTTGTGTAACTTCTGTTAGTGTTATTTTTTTTAATAGGAAAAAGACATTTTTACTAAATTAAGAACATTGAGTCATGTAAGATACCTTATAGTTTGAAAGAGACAGAGGGCCTGGACAAAGTACATTCTTAGGGTGACCAGCTATTCCAGATTGCCCAGGACTGGCTTGGTATTAGCACTGGAAGTTCTGTCTATGTGTCTATCTATCTATCTATCTATGCATGCAGTGGAAGTTCTTCATCCTGAAATTCTGCTGCCTTGTGGTAACCCCTTAGTCCCAGGTGGGGTTGGTCATCTTCTTTCCCCAGGGTCCCTTACCAGAAGAGGACATGCATTCTCTCTGCTTTAGAATACAGGTGACAGTGAGCCTCAGGTTCTGGTAGAGCAGCACAACCTGAAGGCAGCTTCCCGGAGGAAGAAAGCTGCTACTTCTCCAGGTGCCCAGATATTACTCTTCTGATGATTTCTTACCACATTGTAAACGACTGTAATGTTGAGAGGTTTAAAACAGCATTACTTTAGTTTCTGTCTTGGTTTCTGTGGGTCAGGGAGCTGGGACAAGCACAGCAGGCACTTCCAGCCCCCTCAGTACCATAGTGGCGATAGCTGGAATGGCTGGGAACTGACTGGTCCACACGGCAGTCTCCATACTATCTCAGGACCTCTCCAGAGCCTTTCCCTTTACGGACCAGTGTAAGCTTTGTCGTGGCATTGTGGCCTCCAGGCATTTGGATGCTTACCAGGCACTTTAGCATACCAGAAGTACTATAAGTAATTAATTCAGTTTGCAAACCGAAGCTTTGGCAAAATTTCACTTCCTTTCGTGAGCTCCACATTGGTGATAAATAATACAACCTTGGCCATCTTCCCCAGTAAAGTGCAACAAAATCAATTCATGATCAGAGATACCAGCCAACACATGAGAAATTGCTTTAAATGTCACATAGGGTATTCTTGCACAGCCTCATTTCCAATTCTGAGTCACAAGATTCAAGGGGCAGAACACGGACCCACTTCTTGTTGGTTGTAGTATTAACATCACATTATATGAACATGTGGGATGGAGAGATTATTGTGGCTGTCTTTGGAAAATACTATCAAACACAGTTAATGTGGCCCCAAAGATTTAAAAAACGCAATTTTTTATTAATAAAAGTCATGAAATTGTTACAATATGATTTTTTCCTCATGAATTTTCATAAAGCAATTTTCACTTTGAATATAAACTCAATGGTAAGCCTGCAAATGTTTCTAAACTTGTTCTAAAAACCCTGGGTCACCTATTCTACTGGAAAGAATATCCAGATGTGCCCGTCTGCCTCTGTCTGTTTCTGCCTATCTCTGTCACTGTTGCTGTTGTTATCTGTGTCTCTAATACATTCCCTCCTCTACCACTCCCAGTTCAACTGATTAAGGTAGGTAGAGTGAAAGTTCCTTTGTTCATGTACTGTGAATTTGGGGTGTGGGAGGTGTGTATTTTCACGCACATATGTACTGTGAAGAAGGAAAGAAGGAACCCATGAAAAAGAAGCACATTCATGATACTGGTTTGAACAGAGGAATCTACATCAGGAAAGGACACAGCCATCATTGATGGCTGGAAAGAGAACAAACAGACAGGGTCAGCAGCAGCTCTGCCTATAGCATCGTAGGGGGAAAGGACAGCTCTCCATATAGCATCAGTTTAGTTGTTTGTTTTAAAATGGGGACACTAGTCTTAGGCCCAGCGCTCTTAGACTTCTTCTCCACTGTGTGCTTAAGACCCATGAGGTGTAGCCTCCAGCTTCCATTCCAGGGTGATCGAAATGGCGCTATGTGAAAAATAAAGCAAACTTCCAAGGCAGTTATTTGGGGAATTGGCTGACAGTACTATTTTGCAAAATTTCAGGAAAGCATGATACAAACCTTAATTTTTAAGAACTGTTACTTTGTTGGCTTTATGTATTTTAATGTTGCAAATTCATTCTTATGAGTCTTATATGAATTTTCTTGTTTTGTCCTAGGCTCATTATATTATTCTACTAAAACATTTCATGAATTAAAAACGTATCCTATAGCAGAATGCTTATAATTCTAAGCAACTACTTGTTTAAAAGACATTTACTGTGTTTGGATTGTAGGAATATTGTCATACTGTCCAGCTAGATTCTGGAATAGATTACCGGAAAAGGGAACTCCCTGCTGCAGGAAAACTCTACTACCTGTAAGTTTGTGCGTGCTTTGAATTTAATTTTAAAAGTTTAATATATAATAATTTACTAGGAAAATAAGCACTTTAATAATGAGAGCATAAAAGACTAGTTCTGAAGGCCTTGGTTTTTAAAACAAAATGTTACTATATTCACTGTTTTAAATTGTGTTTTCTGCCATCCATATTTGCATCATTTATAATGTGTGATTGGATGGAACCCTAATTAGTTTTTTGGGGAGGAGTGATGACAGATGGTTGGAAAGTAATGAGTCTCCTCTTTAGAAGAGGCTCTGATATTAGCAGAATATCTTTAATGTGCTAAAGTAATTAATTATTTGTGGACATCTTCTGACAAATGTGCCATTTCCACTCTTCCCAAATTGTTGTTTTATTTTGTCAGGCAATCTGTTTTTATTTATCATGGTTGACTGACTTCCACACAAAATGGATATAAAATATGTACTGTACACAAATACAAGTGGGTATATTTTGAAGTCTTTTAAAATAAGATTTTCCTGAGTAGGAGCAATTTATAATAATAGATGGACTCAGAGTGTGCAGTTAATGCTGAAGAAAAAATACAGTGTGTTTTAAAATGTCATTTGTGAGAACTGGAAAAGGAAAGGTGCTCTGCACAGGCGGACTGTTGTGTAGGATATGCCAGCAGTGTTTGGCACATAGTGGGCTCTCGGTAAATAGATCTGTCTAAGGGCTAAAGGCGTGTTTCGGGTAATTTAAATTTTGATGACAACCTGCATATGAGAGGTTGAGGAAAGTTCTTGTCTCTGCCGCCTTGTTTTTTTTTTATTTTAAAGAGAAAACAAATTAAAATAACAATGAAACAGGGTTTCAAAACAGGTTAGTAGGAGAGTTGCAGTGACTAAGACATTGTGTATTGCTGTCTTCATAGTAGCTATTCAGAGTACACGACTCGGCATGATATCTTGTGCAAACAGTATTAGCACAGACCTTTCTTGTCAGTGATCTGCCACCTTGGAAGCAGAAGTACTGTTTTTGATGTAGAAATTAGCTAGAAAAATCACATAATTAAAACTACATACTTTATTATGCACCAAAGGGACTATTTCAGTTTATTATTCAGATTTAGATGATTATTATAGGAGGTTCTTCATCGACCCTTAAGTACTTTGTCTTTAAAGTACTTTATAATTTAAAAAAATTCTTATGGTGCTATTTATTGCTTTAACTTGGATTTTTTTCTTTCCACATTTATATTGGTGTTTTCTGGTTATGTTATTTTCTAATATTTTCCTGATTTTTTGCTACCTATTTGTTCCTACCTGTGGTACTTACAAATTAACTTATTATGATTCCCTTTATCCTATTTTTTAAAGAAGGAAATTCTTATTCCTTGTTTTCCCACAAAGTATATTTCTATGTGGAACAATTAAAATATTTTTCTAAGGGGAACTTCCTTAAATATAGATGCTAGTAAGAGTCTAAATCATGAAATCTATTTCATGATGCCAGAGAGGTCTCAGTGGGATTTACTGGAGGTAAATGCTGGAAGCATAAGCACTTTCTCTTTCTGACTTAGCCCCTGTTGATCCTTGTGCTTTCTGATAAAAGTAAGATGCTTCTAACACAATGAAATTCATTTTTACTCGTGAGACATGAACTGGAGGAAAATAGACTCAAACATACTCCCAGAATCCAGGAAACTAGAATCCACAGCAGATGCTCTGAAACTCAGGAAAAGTTTTCATTTAAAAAAATACCTCCCTTCTCTAGATAGATAGATAGATAGATAGATAGATAGATAGATAGATAGATAGGTTCATTTACTTCTCAAGGAAGACATATTTGTTTATAAATTTAACATCAAAAGGGTTTTATCATATTCATATCAAGATTAGAGAGTTTTGGGCATACCTCAGTCAGAAGATAAGATGGGTGCATCCCTGTAGGGATTTAGGAATTAAAGTCATCTCAGAAGTATGAAAACGGTATTAGCTACCAAGATGGGATTCTAGGGATGTGCATTTTAGTGTTTTACATGAACAGTCAAGTAGAATTTCTTTCATGGCAGAGTAAAAGAAAATTTCCTTAGGTCATATTAATATTTCTGATTTAATTAAGTTCTTTTTATCTTGCTCTTATAGGAAAACTATTAGTTTCCCTCCTGTAACAGGCTTTAATATGCTGTGCTATATATTGCCTGGTGATAACATGTGTTTCCCTTTACTACCCTCTGGCCAAACATCTGGACTTGGTTCCTGAATATGCAGGTCCAGACAACCCCCTTGTCAATTTCACTGGAGCCCAACTGCCTGAAAAGAAAAACAAAATTCTATCTTCCCTCCCAGGGAATGCCAAGCACTATCTCAGAATTTCATACAAAACAGAATTCCACATATGATTCTTCCTTACATACAAATATTCATTAACTTAGTATTTCACTAGCCTAACTTTCAAAAAGCCAATTAAAAATGTCCAAAAGTGAAATCCATATAACATCAAGAATTCCCAAAGATTTAAAAAACTACCCCTATGGTTGATATGGAACAATTGCTGTCATTTATAATATCGTCTGGTTTCCACAGAAACTAATTTATACAAGACATTGTGTGTTCATTTGTAATCTATTTCAGGTTGTTTTTTTAAATTTTTTTGAGCTGGTTTCTCACCGTGTAATCCAGGCTGGCCTTGCTGAGTGCTGGGATTACAGGCATATGCCACCACATCAAGCTCCTTCTGAAGAATTTCACCACTTTAAATGAACTCTCTGCTGGTGGGCTAGTGATACTAGGGGTCATCATTTTATATGTGCAGTGCGCATCTTTTCAAACCAGGAGGTGTCACTGTTGAGGAAGTTCATGGGATGATGCCCCAAATCATTTTGTCGTCATTTCTGTGAAGGGTCCCTGGGTTCCTAGAGAGAGTATGGGTCACCTCTACGCTCATGTGAGAGGGTAGACGGGGTGACATTGTATCATCTCTCAAGTTTGTGCATTACAAACACAGTTTTGAGAAGTGGTCAGAGCCTTGCATTTTTGTGATCTTTCCTTTTATATTCAGGAGCTGAATGCTATAGGTTCCTTTTTCTATGAAGTCTGTGGGAGGACCTTGGGTGGAGCTGTTTCCTATTCAAGCACTAACTCTCCATCATACTCATATACAAAGCCTCCCTGTGGGGATTATGGATCACCTTGAAAATAAGGAAAAATATAACTTATGACGTTTTAGACATAATCCAAATATTCATTTTTTTCTTTGTACTGGGGATTGAACCCAGGTAATCAAGTGCCAGGCAAGCACTCTACGATGAGCTACATCAAATATTGGAGCTCTTCGAATACTGACGTAGTTTTGCTTGGTTGATATATACATACATTCATCTATCTTTTGAGCAGAAATTTAACTTCAAGAAGAAATTTTTTCTTAAATACTTTTATCAGAAGAAAATTCTAGTCACAAATATCACCATTTTCCATTTGGGAAACATCTATTCCAGATAGGAAATAGCTTTGGAGAATATATCTTTGAACATCATTTTAAAAAATAGAACAGCTAATTTCTATTACTTCATTGAAAGGAAAAGTTAGTGTTTATATTGTATGGTCAGTTTTGCATGCCTGTACCTGGTAATCTGAGCAACTACTTTGAAGGTCACAATATGCAATATAATAACCATTGTTAATTTCCTATCAGCTTGTTTTTAAAATTATGTATCATTTTTATTGTTTTTTTTGTCTCTTTAAAATAAAAAAAATATATATATATACAGCAGCTGACATAAAACTCAGTGCTTTGAGGTTACAGCTCTGTTTTATTTTTATTTTTTTATTTTTTTGTTTTTTTCTGGTACAGGAATCGAACTCATGACCTCACGCTTGCCAGGCAGGCGCTGTGCCGCTGAGCTAAATCCCCAGCCCCCTATAGTTCTATTTTAGGAGAAAATTCTGTAGAAATCAGGACTGAGGCCTGTTCTGGTGGTGACTGAAACTCATACTTCCCCAAATTAAAGACCTTGTGTTTTTGGCCTGTGATACTCCTTACAAACACTCCTTAGCCTCCAACCTAGAGAGAACCCAGATCAATGAAAACAAAACATTCCTTAGCCTGATCGCCGCATCTTCCGACACCTAAAACTTCGGCAGAACTTTTCCCTGAGCATTGCCACCTCCTAGATCAACTAGTGTGTCTGGGACATCTTACAACCACCTTCCCTTCCCTCTGATGTAATTTATTTCAGGACCTTGT
This sequence comes from Chinchilla lanigera, assembly GCF_000276665.1. Lineage (NCBI taxonomy): Eukaryota > Metazoa > Chordata > Mammalia > Rodentia > Chinchillidae > Chinchilla > Chinchilla lanigera. Next base: position 33,540,716 of record NW_004955411.1, read on the forward strand.
ATCAGACTGTGCAGAGAGCCAGTTGAAACAATTTCGCTCTCATTACAGCATCATTTTCACAGTCTTAGGCCAGTTGCAGGCCAGCTTTCCTTCTTTGCATTTTTTACCCATCACAGGTGTTCAACCTTTTGCCTTACCCAGCCAGAATGAGTGGAGGGAATTGTCTTGGGCCTGTATAAAATCCATAATGTAGTAAATGTATATAAGTAACATAACTTCCTTTATTTTTTATTATTAAAACATTTAAAAAGGAAGGCAACATAAACATAAAACTAGAGGGATATTTGACCTTACTTTTGCAAAACTAATGCAATATCTGCCTTGATGAAAGTGATTGCTCATGTTTAATAATTAAATAATTAAATAAGAAAATTTACATCTGCATAGTAGAAATAAACACTTGTCTTCACTGGAGCATGTATGTAGGGAGGTGGAGATGCTGTTATCAGTAAGTGTTGCATTTACTCTCCAAGTTGCACAAACGCACGTAACCTCTAATGCACATGGGTTTTGATTCAACTGTGTGTGGTGCACACAGAAAGCAGAGTTGGCACTGCATAGTGCCCTCCTCTGTCACCTGCATGGTCTGCACCCAAGCACTATGCAACTGAGTCATGAAAAGTACCACTAGAAGTCATATAATAATGTTAAAAGTTTATGATCTTGTCAGGCATGGTGGTGCAGGAGGCTGAAACAGGAGGATCGCCATGAGTTCAAGGCTAGCCTTTACTACATAGTGACCTCAAGGCCAGCCTGAACTATATTGTGAGACTGTGTCTCAAAAAAAAATAGTTTATGATCTTGGGGGCAGCTTTACTAGTGGGCCACACGTTGGACACACCTGTTTGAGAGCCTACTATGTTCATATCATTCTGAATTCTGACACTAGTTGTCATGTTGTAATAGAAAAGTGAGGGTATTAATAGGAAAATCCTATACAGTAAAAGAATATAAAATTTAAGCATTAAAAAATGTAGAAATGTATCCATATAGAGCAGCACAGTGCAGCAGACAGTGTAGCATGTTCCCAGTTGAAGTGTAGGGTTTTCTGGCTTGTGAGGGCCCCACCAGCTAACAAAAATAGCACCTGACCTGGATGAAGATCCCATCAGCTCCCTTTTGTCATTTTTGTGGGAGTGGTGTTCTACCCTCCTGGGAAGTCCTAGTCATTGTGGAGACTCTGGCTATATACCTGCCTGCTTGCTAGGTGCAGTTACCAAATGCATACCCTAGGCAAGTGTTCTGTGTCAGTAGGAATCAAAGGTTAGTTTCCTGTCATTGAGCAAGACCTGCCTCTAGACTAAGACTTCCTGAATGTAGTCCTCAGGCTGCAAGAGACCGTGTATCTATTTTCTTGAGGTCTAAACAGTTGATCTAACTATTCTTTTGGTCTGCAAGGAATGATAAAGATATTTTTGTTGTCAACAGATTATATTTTACTCCTTTTTAACATCATAGTACAGATGAATATATAGTCATATTCATAAACTAAATACTTAAAAGGGAAATAATACAATGTCTGGGATTTGGTTCAAAATAATCCAGGGTGGAGAAATTAAGAAGAGGTATACATGAAGTAAGATTGGCCAAGTATTGAGTGGGTAATTATTATATTTTGTTTATTATACTTTTCTTTCTAAGTATGTAATTTTCCATAATAAAAAGTTTAAAAGCAGATACAGTCTTCTCTATTTTTTCTTATCATGCTTGCTAGATTTTTATTACATCTATTGATTTTCCCAAAGAAGGTGCTGAATTTTATTGCTTTCCCCTTTTGCTGTTAGAGTTGTATTTGATTCATTTCTGTACTTCTCATTATTTTCTTTCTCTTTATTTAATTTGCCCTTTTCCCCTAAGATTTTAAGGTTGCTTTAGTCTTTGATTTTAAGCCTTTCTGTTCTTATATAAGCATTTTAAAGTTACTAAGTTTTCCTCTAGGTACTGCTTTAAATGTACTTCACATTCTCTCTCTCTCTCTCTCTCTCTCTCTCTCTCTCTCTCTCTCTGTCTGTCTCTCTCTCTTTCTTGTGGTAGTGTTAGGGTTTGTGTCTAGATGGCTCCCCAAAGCCTCATGCAGTCTTAGGCTTTTTTGGACGTGGGGGAATCTAGAGTTTGTGATTGATTCAAGGTCCAATGCAGGGATTAAGGGTGTGAGTGCTATACCCGCCTTAGGGCAGGTAGCTTGGATACATTCAATATAAGGGACAGAAAGAGGTTTGTCTCTCTCTCTTCTCCTCAGTTGTTGCTTTTGCTGTTTTCTGTCTCCATGAACTATTTGCCCCCCCGCCATGTACCATTCTGCCTTGGAGCCAGCAGATTATGGACTGAAACCTGTACAAACTGTGAGCTAAATAAATCTTTTTGCCATTAACTTGTGGGTGTTGGGTATTTTGTCTCAGCAATGAGAGAAAAGTAACAAAGACAGATGGGTTCTCTTTTTCCAGAGTGATTTTTAACTCATGAGCTCTACTAATTCTCCCACCTCAGCCTTCCACATAGCTAGCACTACAGTCATGCACTACTGCATCCAGCTTGCACTTCATACATTTAATGGTCATGTTATGCTCTGTAATGTATTCTTTTACCCATGGGTTACTCAGAAGTGTGTTTAGTTTTCAAACGCTTGGTAATTTTTCTATATATCCTTCTGTTACTGATTCTCAAATTTTTATTCACCACAGAGAGCCAATTTAGAATACTTTTAAATGTATTGAGACTTGTTTTATGGCCCAGAATATGATATGTCTTGGTGCAAGTTTCTTGGGCATTTAAGAATGTATTCTGTTGTTGTTGGTAGAGTGTACTTTGAATGTCATTTGGTCAAGTTAGTTGATAGTGCATCCAAATCTCCTTTAGCCTTACTGATTTTTAAAATATCTCTTTTATACTTACTGAGTGAGATGTGTTAAAACTATAATATAAATTTGTCTATTTCTTTGTACAGATCTGTGTAGATACATAAAGATCTTTGTACAGATCTTTATGTATTTTGAAGCTTTATCATTAGTTGTATAAATTTTAGGATTGATATGTTGTATCTCTTCATCACATGAAAGGAACCTCATTATTCCTGTGAAAATCCTGCTCTTATAAACTTGGATAATCTCTTTTATTTATTTTTTATTTTTTTATTTTTTTAGGTTTTTTTGTTTTTTTTTTTTCTGGTATTGGGAATCAAACTCACGACCTCGCACTTGCCAGGCAGGCGCTGTGCCACTGAGCTAAATCCCCAGTCCCTCTCTCTTTTATTTAGGAGGATTTAAACCATTTACATTTAATGTGATTATTGATATGTTGAATTTAAATATGCCATCTTGCTGTTTTTTATTGTTCTGTGTTTTATATTTTCCTTTTTCTGACTTTTTGGCATCAGTTATCTTTTGAGATTCCATTTTAGCTTATTAAAGCTACTTGACTTTTTTCCTTTTAATTGCTACTTTAGAATTAGAGTAAGGATCATTAATTTAGTATAGTCCAATGATGGTGAACCTTTCAGAGCTTTCAATGATACAAACAGCCTGCTGCAGCATATGTGTCATAGGTTCGCTACCACTGCCATCATCTATTTTTCAGTATATTATACTGACATATAATATAAAAATCTTGTGGCTGTGCATTTCCATTTTCACTACCTTGGCATTTGTGCTGCTGTCACTTTAACTCTAGTCATATTTATGCATATTTGTTACATTATTTTATATAAGTACTGTGCACTAACCAATTGCACCACTGGAGCTTCAGTTACATTATTTTATTATGTAAATATGCATTTTGTTCTGTAATATTATTATGTGTTTATTTTGTTATGTTATAAACTTCATAATACATTGCTATTGTTTCTTGATTGGTCAATAGTCCTGTAAAGATACTTTTAAAATAAGAAAAGTATCTTTTACATTTACCTGCGTACTTACTATTTCTTGTATTTTATTTCATTGCGTAGATCAAATTTTTAAAATTTTTTATGTTTTTAAAAGATTTTATATATATCATTTTCCTTTTTCCTAAAGTACCCTGTTAAACATTTTTGGTAGTAGTGGTCTGCTAGTGATTAGTTTCCTTATATTTTATATGTCTCATGTGTCTAAAAATGTCTTTGTTTTGTTTTTACTCTGACAGATTTTTGTTGACCAAAGAATGCTAGGTTGACAGCCCTTCTCTCTCTCTTTCATCATTTAATAATGTTGCTTGATTATCTTCTAGCTTGGATTGTTATAGATGAGAAATCTACTGTCATTCTAATTTTTGTCCTTCTCTGCATAAGTGTATGTAGGAGCAGATTAGATGGGCATAGAAACAAAACAAAACAAAACAAAACAAAACACAGGACAAGACCCAGATGGCTGACACTGTAAAATCATGACATGCTTATCTACAGCTGATGACTGCAAAATCATCACATGCTTATCTGTGTACCATGTGCTTGAGAAATTTACCCTACCGTATGCTTGAAAGATGTACACCTTGTTAAAGTGTTACTCACATTTACTGCATGCTTAAGCAATCCCCAGCTGAACTTGTCTACTTCCCAGAAACAAAGGCTAAGACCCTGATTGGCCTAGATTGTACCAGTCAGTGAAACAGTTATTTTTAGAAACCAGCTTACCTCTCCAAGTATGAAGTACACCCCAAACTCATGGGGGTTTTTGAGCAAGATGGCCCTTATCTCATAGCTTGCTTCTGCTTCTTTGGTATTTGCCACACTTTAAGTAGACTTTCACTTCACATCATATTGGTCTTGAGTCCCTCACTTTCCACTAACAGCCCTACTTCTTCATTCTTCACTAGAGTGAGGGCACGGACCTGAAAAGAGGTGGAGGGTCATTATGGAGACCTGCCAGGACCCCTTCCACTCTCCCACCAGATCCAACAGGTGTAACTCTTATCCATCTTATCCCTGGCTGCTTTTACACTTTGCTTTGTATCCTTGGTTTTAAGCAGTTTGATTGTGATGTGTCATTGTATAGTTTTCTTCATTTTTTTTGAAATTTGCTATGGTTCTTCACACTGTGGATTCATAGTTTTCATTTACTTGTCTTTAATTTCTTTACCTCTTTTTCTTTCCTGTTGCTTCTTTTCTCCAGTTTTTGGTGCTCCACTTGCACCTCTGTCAAGCTGCCCCATGTTGTCCCACAGCACACTGATCCTTTGCATTTGTTTTCAATCTTTTTCTTCTTGTGTTTCATCTTGGATAGTTTCTTTTGCTGTGTGAAATCTGCTGTTCATCTTATTTAGTGTATCATTCATCTTAGACATGGAGTTTTTCCATTTCAGAAGCTCAGCTTGGAACTCTTTTCAAGTATCTTCCTTGTCTGTTCCTGTATGTATGCCTTTCTCTACCTTAGTAAGCATGTAGAGTATATTTATAATTACCATCTTTGTCTGCTTTTTTTTGGTGGTACTAGGGGTTGAATTCAAGGAGCACTAAGCTATATCCCTAGATCTTTTTTATTTTTTATTTTGAGACAAGGTGTCACTAAGTTGTCCAGCCTGAACTACTTGCAATCCTGCCTCAATTTCTAAGTAGTGGGGATTACAGATGTGTGCCACTGTGCCTGGGTTTTGTCTAATTCTGTCATCCGTGTCCCTTATGGTCTGTTTTAGTTGGTTGATTTTTACCCTCTTAATGAGTAGTATTTTCAGGCTTCTTTTCACGTTTATTTTTTTATTAGAAATCAGTAGATTGAACTTGACATTGCCAGGTGCTGGAGCTTTTTGTATTCCTTTAAGTATTTGATGCCTTTGTCTGAGATACATTCAAATTACTTGGAAATAATTTTATCCTTTTTTTTTTGAGAGGGTCTCTATGTGGGTCAGGATGGCCTTGAACTAGCAGTGATCCTCCTGCTTCAGCCTCCCTCATCTTAAGATTACAGGCGAGCACCACCACAACCAGCCAATAATTTATCCTTTTGAGGTGAGGTTCTGTGCAATGGAACTAGTGTTTCTATTCCAGGGCCAATTATTCCTGAAGTAGAACCCATCTGAGGATTTCTGCTTGATAACCTGTGTGTTGGCAGGACTTTCTACTCTGACTGGAGTGAACGTGAACTCTTCCTGGCCACGTGTGAGCTGCAGGGGTAGTGTTGCATGATTCCAGTTGTATGCCTCCCCCTTGTTTCAGATGGTTTCTTCTCATGCACACACAGGTCAGTACTCAGCCAATGACTTGACAGAGGACGCTGTAGTTCAGAGTGTGTCTCCCAAAGGTCCATACAGTGAAGGTTTGGCCTCCAGTGTGGTGCTACTGGGAGGTGGTGAAAGCTTGACGGGCCTCAGAGGAGGTCCTCGGGTCACTGGGAGTGCGCCCCAGAGAGGACTGTGACACCCAGATCTTCCCCTCCTCCTCTCTCTCTGCCTTTGAGGTAAGCAGCTTTGCTCTGCCATGCTGTGCTGCTTCACCACAGGCCTGAAAGTAACAAGACCAACCTGTTCCACCGGCTGGAACCTCCAAAACTGAGTCCAAATAAAACTCAATCAACTCAGGTATTTGTTACAGTATCTTACAGGCCTCTGTAGATCCTTGGATCTGTCTCTCTGCATAGCTGTCTATCCTGCACTCTGCTTTGCAAATTCTGGCTGCTCTGGGCTCTCCAGGTGCTGAATTCTGTTGTCTTAGCTCCCAGAGAACACCTCGCTCTGTTTATGTTTCCCTTCCTGAAGCCTGGACACTCACTAGGCCATAAACTGGGGGTTACTTCCTTTGGTTCTTGTCCTGTGGATCACTGTCCTGTTTTTAGTGTTATCCCATGTCTGCAAATCAGGCGTTTTTGCTGCCTGTTTTAAGAGAACTGATTCTGAGTGTAACAAAATAGTTGATGAAAGGAAGCTTCTCTTTATAGAAGTTTTCTAGGTAACAAAGGGAAAAAAGGATGAGAGAATTACAGTAAATAAGAATATTACTATTTTACAAAGCCTTCATAAGTTTAATCCTTCTACTTAATGTTTATAAATTATATAATAATTGCCCCAGAAATGGAACCCAAAATTCATCAATTTACAGGGAAGTGGACAATGAAATATGTTAAATAACATCATATGAGTACATTTATCAAAACAGACTGTAAAGTTTTAATGGCATAAATTGATTTTTCAATAAACAAAACATAAAGGGAGAGAAGAGCAAACCTATAGTTTGAAAGAAATTTAAGGAACACAACAGCCAATTGTAGTGTGTGGATCTTGTGAGGATCCTGAATCAAACAAAATTTCAGGGGCTGGGGATTTAGCTCAGCGGCAAAGCGCCTGCCTGGCAAGCACAAGATTGTGAGTTCGGTTCCCGGTACTGGAGAAAAAAACCGAAACCAAAAAAAAAAAAAAAAGCAAAAAGCAAAATTTCAGAACAAAAACCAAACCAGATAAAAAAATGATCAATTAGAGAAATTCGAACACTATTTCATGACACTGAGGAATTATCTTAACTTCATTATATATGATAATCATATTGTATTGTACTTCTAAATTTATTTTTACAGCTTTATTAAGATGTAATTCATATGCCAAACAATTCACCTGTTTGAAAATATTCAATTTGATGATTTTTGGTATATTCACAGAATTATATAACCCTTACCACAATTTTAGAATATCTTCTCACCCCACAAACAAATCCTGTGTCCTTTAGCTGTCACTCTTTACTCCCTCATCCAAATATGTTCCACTTTTGTCAATCTAGGCAAACACTAATCTAGTTTCCATCTCTGTAGATTTATCTATAATATTGATAATTCATATAAATGGAATCATGCAAGACGTGGCCTTTTGTGATTGTAATCTTTTACTTAATGTTTTCAAAATTTATTCATATAGTAGCATGGATCACCACTTCATTCTTTGTGTGTGTGTGTGTGTGTGTGTGTGTGTGTGTGTGTCTTTTCGAGACCGGGTTTCATTATAAAATTCAAGCTGGCCTTGAACTCAGTTTGTAGCCCAGGCTGGCCTCAAACTCACAGCCATCCTATTGCATCAGCCTCCCGAGTGCAGGGATTACAGGCATGCGCCACTACATCCAGCCACTTCATTCCTTTTAATTACTAAATAATATCTCACTGTATAGTCATATACTTTTGATGTATCTATTCATTAATTGATGGACATTTAGTTCATTTCTGCTTTTCAGCTGTTATGAATAATGTTGCATGAACATTCATGTACAAGTGTTTGTGTGAACTTCTAATTAGTTTCTCTCATGTGTACCTAGGAGTAGAATTGCTAGATTGCATGATAATCCTGTGTTTAGCTTTCTGAAGAACTGTTACCCTCAGAGAGGTATAGAATTTTACATTCCCGCTAGTAGTGCATAGTGGTTTCAGTTTCTCCACACCGGGACAACACTTGCATACCTCTTGTCTGTCCCTCTTCCTGTGTACCTTTCTTTTCTTTTTATGAGGGTATCAGTCATGTTGAATTGAGGGCCTGCTCACGTTACTAATTGCATCTACAATGACCCTATTTCCAAATAAAAGTTCACATTTTGAGCTTCTGAGGGTTAGGGCCTTTACATATTTTTTTGGAAGGTACAACTCAACCCAAATACACAGTCTTGGTGGATGTGAAATGGTATCTAACTGTGGTTTGGATGAGCATTTCTTTGATGACTAATGATGATGATCATCTTTTCTGTACTTGCTGACTTTTTGCACATCCTCTTAGGAGAAAGATCTTTTCAGATATTTTTCCAGTTTTTAATTAGGTTTTTTCTTTGTATTATTAAATTGTGTGTTCTTTATATAGTCTGAGTACTAGTGTTTTGTCAGATATATGATTTGCAAAAATATCCTCACATTCTTTGCTTTGCCTTTTACTTTCTTTGTGTCTTGTAAAGAGCAAAAAATTTATTTTATTATTTTTTTAAATTTAAAAACAGCAAAAAGGGGGTATAACTCAGTGGCAGGGTATCCGGGAGTTCAATGCCCAGTACTGCAATTGTAGAGAACAAAAATTTTAAATTTCTGTGATATCCAACTTATTTTTTCTTGTGTTGCTTCTGCTTTTGGTGCCATATTTAAGACACCATTGCCTAATTCAAGGTGACAATAAATTTGTGCCTATGTGTTCTTTGAAGAGTTTTGTAATTTTAGCTCTTACATATATGTGCTTGATTCATATTGAGTTAATTTTTACCTATGGGGTGTGAGGTGGGGATCTAACGTCATTCTGCATTTTTTTTTACATGTGTACTTGTTCCAGCACCAGTTTTTAAAAAAAGACTATTCTTTCTTTGTTGAAATTTGTTGACACTTTTGTTGAAAATCAATCTATTATAAATGTGAGGATTTTTTCTGCACTTTCAATTATATCTCACTGATGTATTTATCTATCCTCATGCCACTACTAGTCGTAAATGCTCTATTATAGCTTTGTACTAAGTTTTGAGATCAAGTAGGTATGGGTCCTGAGGCTTTGTTCTCCCTCTTGCTATAGACTTGGTGGCTGTTCTGAATTTTTTTAAAGTTTCATATAAATTTTGGAATCAGCTTTCTAATTTCTACTACTAAGAAGTGAGCTGGAATTTTGATAAGGACTGTGTTGAATTTATAAATCCTTTGGGAAGTAATGCTATCAAGACCATGTTAAGTCTTTCAAACCATGCATACAACATGTTATATTATTGTTCTAGAGCTACCATAACAAGTTCCATAATCTGGTTGCTTAGGATAACAGAAATTTATTCTCCCATTGTTCTCAACGCATGAAGTCAAAAATCAAAGTTGGTAAGTTGGTTTCTTGTGAGTATCCTGAAAGAAAATCTGTTCCATGCCTGTCTTCTAGCCAGAAGTTGATGGCAGTTTTTGACATAGAGGTGGATCACGCCAATCTCTGCCTTTATTTTTATGTAGTGTTCTCCCTGTCTCTGTGTCCAGACTTCCTCTTCATAGAAGGATACCAGTCATTGGACAGGAAAACAGACTAACTCAGCATTACCTCATCTTATGTTGATTACATTTGCAAAGACTGTTTTGAAATACAGACATAGGGGACTTTCGGGAAGATGCAGAGTGGTAAGCAGCAGAGAAAGAGCTCCTTTGAGATTTGGTGTCCAGACACTGGAATATAGCGATGTGAGGAAGAGAAGGAGGGAAGTGTGTCCCCCGGACCCAGGAAGATCTGAAGCAGGAATTGAAGCCCATAGGAAGAGCAAAGAGAGAAACTTCGATGAAGAAGGAGGTGGCCAGCAGTGCCTTCCCCTGGCTCCCTGACTCACTGCATGGGAGGAGCAGTTCAAACCTGTGGACACACAGTGACTGCTGGCAACCCACAGAGAGATGCAGCAGTGTAATGGAGCAGTGGATGCCGTGGACTATACTGGCTGGTGAGTGGTGCAGACTCACCCATGCTGCAGGAGAGGGCGATTGGCCAGGAGCCATTGTGGAGAGGGGACAACAGAGCATGGAACTCAGAAAAACTGCTGGCTCCATGTGAAGTTCCAGCCTGCAGAAAGTGTGCTGATTGCTGCAGGCTGAACAGTCTGGTTCCAGCCTCACAACCAGAAACCAGCCTGAGCTTCAGGAGAAATAAAGGTGCACCCTCACTGAGATTATCCACTGCCCCACCGTAAAGCTACTGCTGGCTTGCTGGGATGAAGCAATGTGGATCTGGATTCTGTTTCCACATGTTGTCTGCCAGTGACAGCAGAGACACATCTTGAAGTAGACATTGTTTCTCCGCTCTCCTTTCTTTTTTTTCTTTCAGTGGTTGATCTTATTCTTATATGAGTGTGAGTGTGGTTTCTACATTTTTTGTGGTTGTTGTTCTGTTCTGTTCTTTCTTTCATTTCTTCCTTCTCTCTTTCCCTCCTGGTTCTGAACCAGTTTCCTAAAGTTTGTGTGATCCTTCTTTGTCCTCCAGCATTGCTTCTAATCGCTTCCTCCTCTTTCTGTTTTTTTCCTCCAACCTCTTTTAAGCCCTTCCCTGCCACCACCAAAGAGGAAAATTGGCATACTGAGGGCTTATTTACTACCTACAATTTTCTAGTTTGGTTTGGATTTTGTTATATAATGACAAATCTAGTTCATACAGTTAAATGTGGCAAATTAATGGTTACCTCATCTTGTCATTTTCTAGGATGTGTTTGATGCTTTTGTTATTGCTGATTGTACCACTTTAGCCAAAGTGACATAATTGTTCTAACCTGCTGTTCTTTCTGGTATACTGACACTAAGATTGCCTAAGGGTCATGGAAAATACTGTGAGTGAGTGCCAGAGAACCAAGAGCTGGGTCAAGTAGGCAGCAACTTCTCATCCCCAATAAACTGACAAGGATCTCACAACAGACTTAAAACCCAAAAGCCAACTACACCTGGAAGATACCTCTAGAAGTAGTCATTTCCCAAGGGTTCTACATGTTAGCAGTAAAGCTACACTCCATAGTCAGTTTGCAAGCATCAACCCAGGAATTAAACTAAAAAAAAAAAAAAGCTAGGTGTAGTGGCACATGCCTGCAATCCCAGCACTCAGGAGGCTGAGGCAGGGGGATTGCCATGAGTTCAAGGCCAGCCTTAACAACATAGTGGAGTTCAAGGCCAGCCTGTACTACACAGTGAGACCCTGTTTCAAAAAAGAAAATAGAAAATGAGAAGACAATTAAATAAAATGCAAACCCAGACATTCAGTTCACCAAAGGCAAACCTAGGGGCACTGAGGTAAGATAATCTGAAAGCTGCCCACCCGACCTCTCTGAATTGGTAAAAACAAATAAATGAGGCTTTAGAAAAAATCAAATCAGAAATAATTTCTCAGATATTACAGAGATGGTGACCACAATAAAAAACATACTTGTTGACTCTAGGGTGGATACAGATAAAAAAAAAAAAAAATAGAGGGGCTTAAGAAAATGATGGAAATCATGAATGCCCAGCAAAGGAAATGGAATCCATAAACAGATTCAGACAGATATACAGGAAACTAAAAATTCCATTGAAAGAATCCACAGCAGAATACTTTCATGACAAAGAACACCTGAAGAAATTCATAGCACTTCAAAATGTTCCAAAGGACATTCTGGAAAGAGATAACAAGGACTGCAGTTCCATGAATCCTAACAGAAAGACTCCAACAGGCAAGGCAAGCAATTAAACAGAGGTGGAAAAAGGGACTAACAGCAGGAAAATGACATCACAAGGATAAGTCAGTACATATCAGTTATAACCATCAATGTTAATGGTCTCAATTCACTAATCAAAAGAAACAAACTGGCAGAATAGATCAAGAAGCAAGATCCAACACTATGCTGCATTATACAAGAAACACATTTAATTCAAAAATAAATTCAAAGACTGAAAGTGAAAGGATGGAAAACAATACTCCATGTGACAGAAACCTGGAAAAAAGCAGGGGTAACTAATCTCTTTGCAGACAAAGTGGATTTCAAGCCAAGACTGATTAAAAGAGACAAGGAAGGTCGCTACATCCTTCTAAAGGGAACAATCCAAGAGGAAGAAATAACAATCATAAGTATATATGAAACAAATACTAGTATATCCAACTATATAAAACAAATATTAAAGACATGGAAAATCAAATAAGCAGTAAACAGTTGTATTGGGGGATATCAATACCCCACTGTCACAAATAGATAGATCAACTAAACAAAAAATTAACAATGAAATATTAGAACTGAGTTAAACTTTGAACACCTGGACTTAGTAGATGTCTACAGAGTGTTCCACCCTACAACATCAGAATGCACATTCTTCTCAGCTCCACACAGGACGTTCTCCAAAATAGATCACATATTAGCTCATAAAACATGCTTAAGTAAATGCAAAGGAATTAAAATTATCCCATGCATATCATCAGACTATAGTGCAATGAAATTGGAACTCAATGGTTAAAGAAACCATAAGAACCTCATAAACAATGGAAATTAAATAACACTCTCCTGAACAACCAGTGGGTCAAAGATGAAATTAAAAAAGAAACAGACAGTTTCTACAACTAAATGATAATGCCAGTACAACATACCAGAACTTATGGGATGCAGTGAAAGCAGTGCTAAGAGGCAATTTTTAGTAGTGAATACCCATATCAAAAAAATAGAGTGAGCCCAAACAAACAACTTAATGTTTGTGGTGGATTGACTGATGGTCAGCTTGTAACACCCAGCTGAACTGAGTCAGTGTGGTGCTGGGTGTTGATGGCCTTCCTGATGAGTGTTGCCAAAATCATACAAAGAAAACAGGAGGGGAGGATGGTCTGCTGTTGATTCTTTGGGAGAAATTTGTCACACTGGTTTTCCTGACATGAACTCAGCTATTCTCGTTGTTGGAGGAGCTTGGGTCCTTGCTGTCACTGAGGATGGCTATGGTTCTCTTCAGGGAAACTCTATTCTTTTCCTTGAGCATTGCTTTCTATCTCCATTGCAGATCCTTCATTCCACTGATGCAGACTTTCTAGTTTCCACCACTGACCTTTGTCCTTCCCAGTGTAGATTCTTGATACAGACTTGTATGAGACATTGTCATGAGCTCTAGGCCTTCAGGTGGACTAGTGCAGGACATTGCTGTGGGGATCCATGCCTTCAGCTGGACTCTTTGGGTCTCTAATGTGTGGAAAGGTCTTCTGCACTTGACTTTTTTGGCTGAATATTATAAAATAATCCTATAAATTATGTGTCCTGTGTTAAATCTATTCCCCTATAAACCCTGACTACCACAATGTTGAACCTCAGGCTTCTAGAAAAAGAAGAGCAGGGAGGCTGGGAATTTAGCTCAGCGGCAAAGCACCTGCCTGGCAAGCACAAGGTTATGAGTTCG
>NW_004955411.1:33558154-33566794 GCF_000276665.1 Chinchilla lanigera
ATTTTCATTTGTTTGTAGGTATTTTTTAATTTCCTCTTTAACTTCTTCTGTGACCCATTGGTTGTTCAGGAGGTGGTTGTCTAGTTTCCAAGTGCTTTTGAAGTTTTTGGAGTTCCTTTTGTTATTAATTTCCAGTTTCATTGCACTGTGGTCAGATAATATGCACGGGATAATTTCAATTCTTTTGCATAGCCAATCTTGTTAAAAGAAAAGGAATGACTCAGATATATGCAATTAGGAATGAAAAGGGTAAAAGCACAATGTATCTTGCAGAAATCCAGAGGAACATCTATATCTACTTTGAGAACTTGTAAATTAATAAGATGGAAAATGCAGAAGAAATGGACAGATTCCGAGATGCATATGAATTATGAAAGCTGAATCAATAGGATATAAAAATTCTAAATAAACCAATATTGTTCAGTGAAATTGAAGATGTAATTAAGAGGCTACCAGCAAAGAAAAGCCCAGGCTCTGACAGATTCACTGATGAATTCTATAAGAAATTTAGAGAAGACCTAATACCACTACTTCTCAAACTCTTTAATGAAATTGAAAGGGAAGCAGTATTCCCAAATTCATTCCTGGAAGCAAGTATTAATCTGATGCCAAAACCAGAGAAGTACCCAACTAGAATGAGAACTACAGATACTGACAAACAGAATGCAGCAAATCATCAAGAAGATTATACACCATGACCAAGTAGGATTCATCCCAGAGATGCAGGGATGGTTCAATATATGCAAATCAGTATATGTAAGATACCATATTAACAGAGCCAAAGACAAAAGCCATATGATCATCTCAATAGATGCAGAAAAATCTTTTGACAAAGTCCAACATCTGTTCATGATATTCTACAGAAAATTGAAATAGATGATCTTTATCTCAATCTGATAAAAGCCAACTGTGACAAACAAACAGCCAATATCATACTGAACAGACAAAAACTGAAAGTTTTCACTCTAAAATCAGGAACAAGATAAGGATGTCCACTGTCACCTCTCTTATTCAGTATAGTACTTGAACTCAAAAAGAAAATTACACCCCCCAAATTTAAAGACCCAATCCAAAAATGGGCATCCAAGATGAATACAAACTTTTCAGGTGAAGAAGTACAAACAGATAAATATAGATACATGAAAAAATGTTCAACATCCGTGTTAATTCAAGAGATGCACATTAGGACAATGCTGAGATTCCATCTCACCCTAGAAAGATGGCTATTATCAAGAAATCAACCAATAACATGCTAATGGGGCTGTGTGCAGAATGGAACCCTTCTGCACTGTTGGTGGGAGTATAGACTTGTGCAACCACTATGGAAATCATTGTGGGGATTCCTCAAAAAAATAGTACTAGAGGTTTCTATTCACTTCCTGGGTATCTTCCAGAGAGAATTAAAAGCATCACACCACAGCAATATATGCACACCCATGTTTATGGCGGCACAGTTTGTAATAGCGAAATCTTGGAAACAGCCCAAATGCCCATCATCTGGGTGAATGGATAAAGATGAGATTTTTTTATACAACAGAGTTCTCCTCTGCCATAAAAAAAGATAAGCTTGAGACATTTCTAGGTAAATGGATGCACCTCAAGACCATACCCTTAAGTGAAATAAATTGGACACACGTGTAAATACCACATTGTTTCTGTGGTGTGAAAAGCCAAAAGTGTAAATAAGGACCAAAATGTATAATAGGTCTTGTGAAATACAAAGAAAATGTTCAAATGGGGAGGGGAACAAAGGATGGGGGAAGGGAAAGGGGAAATTTATTAAAATATGAGAAAAGAAAAAAATGGAAACAAAGCTTTTGTAAGTGGGCAGAGGAGGAAGGGTTGAAGGGAGCATAGGGGAATGAGAAAAAAAAAGAATCAAGTTATATCATGTACAAGTACAAATTCTCTCTGATGAATGTGAGCATTATATATACTTAAAATATAGCAATAAAAAGTCATTAAAATGATGTCATCATAAAAGATATACAGACATAGTCACAGGTACTTGGGGTTAAGATTTCAGCATATTCTTTTTTGGGCACAATTCCACCCATAAGAAATGACTTTGCATTTATTATGGTCCTTTTAAATTTCTTTCAGCCCTGTTTTGTATTTTCAATGTATGTGTTCCACAGTTCCTTTGTTCAATTCACTTCTTAGTGTTCTATTCTTTTAGTGTTAGTGTAAATGAAGTTATTTTCTAATTTCATTTTTGGCTTCTTCATTACTACTGTATAAAATACAATTGAGTTTTTCATGTTGATCTTATAAACTTGCATCCTTGCTGAACTCAGTAGTTTCTTAGTAGATTCCTTAGGATTTTCTAAATATAAGGTAATGTCATCTGCAAATACACTTTGCTTCTTTCTTTCAAAGCTCAATAACCTTTATGTTTCTTGCCTAATTTCCCTGCTCAGAACTAACTTCCAGTAGAATGTTAAAAAGAAATGCTAACAGTAGATGGCCTTATTTTGTTTCTGACCTTAGAGGGGAAGACTTGAGTTTTTCACCATCAAGTATAATATTAGCTCTGGGTTTTTCACAGGTGTCCTTTATCAAGGTAAGCACATTTTTATTCTTAGTTTGGTGAATGTCTCCATTATAACAGGGTATTGAGATCTTGTGAAATGGATTTTCTGTGTCTATTGAGACGATGATGTGATTTTTGTCCATTATACTATTGATACAGTATATTTTACCTGTTGATTTTTCAATTAACCTTGCATTTCTGGGATAAACATTAGTAGGTTATTGTGTTAGTCTTCTTGCTGTAGCTGTGATAAAATCCCTGAGATAAACAGCTTGAAAGAGGAAAGGTTAATCTTTGGTCATGGTGGCATTTCATGGACCCCGGCTGTGATGCTTTTGGTCCTGTGGCAAGGCAGAATGCTGTGTGAGGAGTGCGTGGTTGGGCAAAGCTGCTCACCTGTGGCAGCTGGAGAGCAAAGCGAAGACTGGGCACAGGTCCCTGTATGTCATCCCTAGTGCATTCCTAGTGATCTGACTCCCTTCCACTAGGCTCCACCTCCTAAAGATTCCACCTCCTCCAGTAGTGCCCTCGGCTGGGAACCAAGCCCTTCAGTAAATGGGCCTTTGGGGTACACTTAAGATCCAAACCATAACAGTCCTGTGATGGGTAATACCTTTTATTTATTGCTAGGTTTTGTTTTCTAGTGTTTTCTTGAGGATTTTTGTGTTTATATTCATAAGAAGTAGTGCTTAGTAGTTTTCTGTTGACATTTTTAGCTGGTTTTGCTGTCAGGATAATATGGGCCTCACAGAATGAGTTTGGAAACATTCCCTCCTGTTGTAGATAGATGTTTTCCTTTCTTTTTTCTTTTTTTTTTTGGTCTTTTTGAGACAGAGTCTTGCTATGCAGTTCAGGCTGGCCTTGAGCTCACTTTGAAGCCCAGGCTGGTCTTGAACTCGCAACGATCCTCCTGCCTCAGCCTCCTGAGTGCTGGGATTATAGATGTACGGCACCATGCGCCCAGAAAATTTTTTTGTTGTGTTTTTGGTGCTGGGAATTGAACTCAGGACCTTGTGTTTGCCAAGCAGGCGCTGTGCCACTGAGCTATATCCCCAGCTGTTTTTCTTTCTTTAGTTTCAGTGACTGTCTTTCTAGGAATTTGTTCATCGCATCTGTATTACCTACTTTGTTGGTGTATAGCTCTTCTTAGTACAAGTTATGTGTATCCCTTATCTGAATTGCTCGGGACCAGAAGTGTTGCATATTTGAGAGCTTTCTGAGTTTTGAAATATTTATGTAAGCCTTTTTGGTTGAGTGCCCTACCTGGATTTTCAGATTAAAGCAGTTCAATTGTATTCCCTTGTCATTCTTTTTATTTCTCTAAGGTTAATGTCCCCTTTCATCCTCATCTACTATTGATACTTCATGAATAAGTGTATCTTTATTGCGCATTTATAGCCGCATATTATAAACCACAGTAACCTTCTGCTTTATATCCTGTATGACATAATCAGGCAGATTTTTTTTTTTTTTTAAAAATTATATCTATTAAAACCACAAAATTTTCCTATTGGGCATAATTTAGATGTACGCTTAAATATTATTAATCAATCTTGCATTAACTCAAGGACTACTGTATTAAAAATTAGTTTCAAGTTTTTAAAACTATTTGAAACACCACATAAAAGTGTTGCAGCATCAAAAGAAGTTTATCTTGGATAGACTTTACTTTTTTTTTTTTCCCCATGACCTCGTGCTTGTCAGGCAGGCACTGTGCCCCTGAGCTAAATCCCCAGCCCCTTGGATAGACTTTAATATCAGGTCTTCTGGGTCTGTTCTGTGCATCTTTTCTTTTCTATTTATTAATTGAAGTGTAATTTGACAACAGGTGTATCAGTGGTGGTTTTCCCACAGGCCACACAGTCCTGCTGTCTCATAGAGTTGGCCAGCTAAACACATGGACAGAAATATCCAATTATGGGGCTGGGGATTTAGCTCAGTGGCAAAGCGCCTGCCTGGCAAGCGCAAGGTCGTGAGTTCGGTTCCCAGTACCGGAGAAAAACAAAAACAAAACAAAACAAAACAAAAAGAAATATCCAATTATGTGGCCATATCCATCTACTAGAGTATAAATAATATTGTGTATACACACAATATTTATGTTAGTGGATAATATATATGCTTATAAAAATACAGAAAAAAGTTTTTAAATTTTCTTAGAACTCTTATCCCCTTGATTTCATTTTCAAATAGATCACAGTTGTGACTAAAGGTCAATCTCTAGCACAAAAAAAAATGGATCTGGCAAAAGTCTTAGGTCTTTTGTTACTCGCTATGTGCCTTTTTTAGCTATTAAAACTCCTGCATCTCTTTTTCTTATTTTTCAACTTCTGTTTATCTATATTGTTTTTAAAAAATCTTTGATCAATATAACCTTTCTGAAATTTTATGGAAAAGATATCTTTTTTGGTTTACCTAGTTGCAATTCTACATGTTATGCCCTGGATTTATGTTGGGGAAAATACAGTATTATAGAGACATTTTATATGGAGTTTGTCACCAAAAAGAGGGGGTGAAGGTCTGGAATTTGAGAGCTAAAGGTGCTAGATCTCACATTCTGTATTATATACAGGTCAAGATTAATGGAACCAGGCAAATTATGCTCCAGGTGATTGAGAAGGGTGGGAAATTTAGATTTTGAAATGGATCTTTGAACAGTCAATTAAGCCTTTGAGTGATTGAGAAGATAAATAGTAGGACAAAATCCATTCTAAGCACTGAATCCATTATGTAAAACAAACCTACAGGGTCTGAAATGCAACCAGGTCTGTTTTATATTAAGGCAAATATAAACCAAGTTAATTTTAGACCTGCCTCTAGCCCCAGATCTGTTTGGTAAGAGATGGCGAGCCATACAGCATGAATGCACAAGGAATCCGTGCAGTGGGAAGGCCCTCTGCCAGGGAAGTTTGCCCAAGACTCTTAGAGGAAGGGGAAATTTCTCTCTCGAATCAACTTTGGCTCTCTGGAATAGAGAACATGGACAGAGAGGGACTAAGGAAAGCCAACTCTATTCTACTTGTTGATACCTTAACAAGCTGTGATTTTTGAAAAGGGATAAAGGACCAAAGTGTGGGTAGTATTCTGGTCCCTTGAGTCAACCCTAATGAAGTGGGAGGTTCTTGAAGAAATTAATTTCCTTTTAAATTCATGCATGACCCTCTTCCAGAAATCTTCAAGTGTTTTGGAATTTTTGTTGCGAATTTTAAATGATCCCTCCATAATAAGGTCTCTTTTGACATGTTGTATTTCTTTGAGTCTAAGTTTTACGATGAACGCCTGATTTCAGCTGTAGAAACTGTGCTAAAAATTGAATGACTGATGACTTTCTTCTCTGTTTACTGATTTAATATGGAAAAATAAATCATGATTCTCATATTCCCAAAGCCATCAGGCTTTTAATCCAGGGTACAGTACTCACAATTCCTGTAGGAATTAGTGCCAAATTTCCTGGCAACGAAACAGTGGTTGATTGCAGGGCCTTTCTGACTTACACACACAGTGGTTCTGCTCAGCAGAAAGCAGAAGCCTGCCCTTCCACCGCCGTTTCTGCTTGACAAAGGAGGCAGAGGCAGTGAAGTGGTGGGGTGTGCCAGGGCACTGCAAAACAAAACAAAAAAAAGAATTCTGGTTTTGTCGTGAAAACCCCCAAGCTCTCAAAAACAACTTTTCTTGAGAGTGACTTTGCTTCCTCATCAGAAATAACTTTCTTTTACTGTGGGAACTTTTGACTGCCTGTGGACAGGTTTTTCCTTTCTGCACCTTATCTGTACAAAGACCTACTATATACCAGCATCCCACGGATGAGCTGTTACTGACAGTCAAGCTGTTTGATGGGACTGAAAGGATTCCACTTAATTCCATCCCTGCTCATTTGCTATCTCCTCTTGTGAGAGGAAAGGTAATAATATCCATAGCATCTGAGCCTAATTTCTTTATTTTCTCATGATAGTTTTGATGTACTCCAGTCAGCCTTCCTTAAGATATGTTTGTTTGTGGTTGAAATGGAACCACACAAGGCTGTGTAACATTTGTATTCTTACAGCCACAAAAGAAAGCTCTGGATTTTGCTTCTTTTTTACGCTGGAAAAAAAAACTTTTAACTCTAGTGTCATCTTCATGCTGTGACCTTTCCCTGCATACAACTACTTTTGATTACCAGATGTGTTAGTCAGCTTTTTGTTCCTGTGGCAAATACCTGAGATTAACAACTTAAAAGAAGAAAGGTCACAGTTTCAGAGGTTTCAGCCCATGCTCAGTGACTTCATTGCTTTAGGCCCATGACGATGCAGAAACATCATAGCGGAAGAGCATGTTGGGGGAAAGCTGATCACCTCAGAAGCGGTCAGAAAGTGGCTGGAGAGAAAGAAGGGCCAGCGGGCTTCTTCCTCACTCTGCATTTGTCCCATTTGGGCTCCCATTCCATTGAATGGTACCACCCATATTTAGGGCAGGTCTCCTCCATTAGCTTGCTGTCCTACATGCCAATCATCCCTGGAAACACCCTCACACACACACCCAGATGTCCTTTCCTAATTTCCTAGGTGTTTCTCAATCCATCAAGTTGACAGTCAATATTAACTATTATACTAGGGATCTTCATGCCCTCAAATTTTGCTGGTGAGGCTGGAATATATTTTACTTATGTTTGTAATTGAGTTTAATTTAATTTTTTATTTTATGGAGGAAAAAGTAAAAGAAAATTTTAAAATAATAGGAGCATAACAATAGTTAATACATTGCATATTGTTATCTTCAAAGTAGTAGTTACTCAAAGCACAAGATATGGGCATAAAAAATTCTCCAAAAGATATTAAATTTTATTTCAAACTTTCCATGAACTAAGAGAAACTAGTAGTATAACTATCTTGTATTTTTTTCCTCTTCCCTTCCTTCCTTTCCCTATTAAAGTTAATTGTAATCACTGTTATTTTTGTAAGATCCATATCCTAGTGTACATTTTGCACATTTTTTTCCTCAATAGACCTACTGTCAGTCTTAGGTCTTATGTCTCAAACATTTGATTTTTAAAAAACTAGAGGATCTTGGTCCTTCTCTATAGCTTCATAGATATGGACATATTTCTAAATACAGATTTTTAGTGTAAGATATTGTTTATTTTTTTATATGGGTTTGCTATAGGAGTGACAAGAGAGCCCTGGAATTATAGATTTACTGCTCCTACTTCAGCTTTCCTACATTATAAATACATTATATTTTCTTTATTTTGAAGTTAAAGGCATTTTCTCCAGTTTAAGTTTTTATAATAATGTTATGTTCCTGAAATTTTCTACTTAAAAAAAGTCAAGAGATCCCAGATGTTTTGAAGAATGAATTTTTTGTTTGTTTGTTTGTTTGTTTTGAGACAGAGTCTTGCTATAGCTGGCCTTGAATTCACTATGTATGTAGCCCAGGCTGGCCTCAAACTCACATCAATCCTCTTGCCTCACTTTCCTGAGTGCTAGAATTATACCACACCCAGCTGAAGAATGAATTTTTAAATTCTATGTATATTATGACATTTTATTAAAAATGTTTCTGGATAAACTATCTCTTAATTAAATTATGTTTGTATGTTATGCTCCATCCATGTCTCAAAATAATTTGAGGCAACTTAAAATTGATATTATTTCTAATATAGTCACAATAATCACTAAAATGGAAAGATGTGGAAAATGCTAGTTATTGGCAAGGTTGTAAACCAGTGAAACTTTTTGTGCATTGCTGGAGTAGAAATTGTGTAATCACCCTGAAAAACTTCGGCAATATACTAAGGTTAACATAGGTGCGTACCTCATGAGCAGCAGTTTTACTTCTAGCTTTAGATCTTACAGACATGTATGCGTGTCTACCAAAAGGTATGAATCAGAATGTCCACATAGTGCAGTTCATAGTAGCACCAAACTGTAAGCTGTACTTTAAATGCTCATACTTATGGATTGAATTGTGTTGTGTTCCCCCAATATTCGTAAGTTTAGTCCTAACGCCTAGCGCTACTGTGTTTGGAGATAGGGCCTTGGAGGAGGCAAGTTAGGTTCAATGAGGTGTTTAGAGTTGGCTCTAATGCAGTCCTGATAGGAGATTTGAACCAAGCATGGTGGCACATG
>NW_004955411.1:33567204-33571948 GCF_000276665.1 Chinchilla lanigera
GTAAAGCACCCTTGGGTTGATTCCTAGTACCAACCCCCCCAAAACAAAAACAGAACCCCAAAAAAGTAAATTTGTCGAAGAGAGACACCTCAGTAACTACTATTCCTGCCATACCCTGATTTTGGACTCGCTTAGGTCACTGTCTGTGTTTTGTTGTAGTAGTCCTAGCAGATGAATACACTCACCATTAGTGAAATAATAATATATTGTGGTATTTTCATGTCTTAGACTACAGTGCAGCAATAAAAATAAATAAACTCCTTTGACACACATCAATATAGGTAAATCTCTCAAGCATAATATTGAGATTAAAGGAAGCCAGATAGAGACATGTTAATAAAAGAAATGAGCTTACGTGAAGCATGTACATCACAGTCAAGCTGAAAGTGATTTAGGACACACTCTTAGTGATTTCAATGCAAAATGAAAAGGATTTTCCTCTGCTAATATCTATTAGGAATTTGGGGTCCCTTATTGTAGGATTCTCCCTGGCTTTCCAGCTGTGTGGTTGCTTCCAGCCCTCCGCTGGTTCTACATGCTGGAAGGACTGCAGGTTTTCTACTGGAGTTTTTGTTGTCTAAAGCAAGGTTGCCTACACTGTCTGTCCTCAGTCTGTGATAGTGAGTAATTTTTTCTATATTCTCCCTCCTCCCAAGTATCAGCTTCCCTCCAGAATCTGATTCTGTCCACTGTCAATGCTGTAAAACATCCATTTTTGTATTTTGTCTGGAATTTATCCTTGCTATTAGTAGGAGCTAAGCTTTTTCATACTCCAGGAGCAGGTCTCCCTCTCTTGTTCTGACAGAGCATCTCCCAGGGAAACATGCAAGAGGAATATATTTTGGAGTTCTCACATATGTAAAAATGTCTTCATTTTACTTGATTAACACTTTGACTGAGTAGTTTGACAAGAATATTTCCATAGAATATTTCAGATACTCTACCATCATCTTCAGGTTTCCTTTATTGTTGTTAGAAAGTTTGATTTGAATCAGTTTCTTGATCTTTTATATTTGACTTGATTTTTGTTTTTTTAAGTGTTTAGGTTTCCTGAAATTGCCTGATAGTGTACCTTGAAATGAATTTTCCCACCCTGCCCTCTTTCTTCCCTCCCTCCTCCCTCCTTCTTCCCTTCTTCCTTCCTTTCCTCCCTCCCTCCCTCCCTTCCTTCCCCTTTTCCTCTTTTCCTCTGCCATTATTTGTGCTGGGATTTGTTGGACCCTGCCACCTTAGTCATAGCATGCACTTCTATGAAACTTAAGTTGTCTTTGATATTTTTTACTTCTTTTCTTTTCCCATATTCTTTGGAACTGATCTTCTAATTTGACTTTCTGGATTGATATTCTAGTTTTATCTTCTTTCCATCTTTTTGTTTTTTTTACTACATTCTGAACTTACCTCAACTTTTTCTTCCAATTCTTTTCCCAAAGTTTTTACTTAGCAGTCATACGTAGAGCCCTTTCTTATGCCCTAGTCATCCTTTTGATCATAATATCCTACCGTGTTTCATGTATACACTATCTTCTCTCTAGCATTTTAGAGCGTATGGCCTTTTTTGCTCTGTATTTTTTCTTTGCCTCCTCCAAGATCCTTTTTCCTATTTCTTTCCTTTGGTCTTTGTCTTTTATCCTAGAGGCATCCCTTAAATACCTGGAAATAACTTGGTTGTCCGTTCATGACATTCTTCATTCCTAAAGAATGAGGTATTAAAGAGCTGATTAAAAGTTCTGTGTGATAAGCAGGGTTTTATTGATGGACTGATGGGCTTCATTGGAGCGTGATAATAAGGCAGCTGCTCAGGTTTTTCATTAGAGAATCCCAGTGTCAGTACCCACCAAATCTTTCATTTGGCTGTTTGGTTTCCTCTATAAATAAATCTTTCCGTCTCTTTCCGAGCACGGAAGCTGGTAGGGTTCTAGACCCTGAAGACGTAGGGGACGTTAACTCCACTATATAAGATGTGGGATTTAGTATGTTATCACCCTTCCCACTTTTTTGAGGGGGCAATACCAGAAATTGAACCTGGAGCCTCACTCTACCTTTGAGCTACACTCTCAGCTTCTTTCTGAAAGTTTTATTTTAAGATGGGGTCTCACTGTATGGCCCAGGCTGGCCTCTGACATGCAGCTCTCATGCCCCTGCCTCTGGAGTATCCAGGATTACTTAGTCCAATTCTATCTCTCTTTCTTGTTAAAATTTCCCCTGCTGATAGCCCAGTGTGTGGCACAGGCTTGTGATCCCAGCTGCAAAGGAAACTGAGGCAGGAGGGTCATAAGTTTGAGGCCAGCCTGGGTAATTTACCGAGATCTGGTCTAAAAAGTCATCATTTTTACGAAGAGCTGAGGATGTGGCTGAGGGTAAGAGCACTTGCCTAGTGTCTGTCCAGGTAAGGGAAGTGACTCTAAGGAGCTTCTGTTGTCTCATTTTCAGGCAGCATCCCCATTCCAGCCTGACCACTCACCCATATGTCTGGGAGTGCCAACCCTTTGCAGACACCTTTGGTGAGAACCAGCTTGCTTTATTTTAGCTCAGCACCCCACCTCTCACTTTCTGATTTCTTAATCTACTGAAGTCCTGCTAATCTAAGAAGGAAAATAACAAGAACTTTGCTGCTTCTAGGGTCCCTTCATCCCCATTCATCTCTCTCTCTCTCTCTCTCTCTCTCTCTCTCTCTCTCTCTCTCTCTCATTTAGCTATGTCCCCAGCCTTTTTTCTGTTTGTTTTGTTTTGGGAGAGTGGGCTCTCACTAAGTTGATAAGTTGTTAAGTTGGACTTGCGATCTTCCTGCCTCAGCCTCTCAGAGTGCTAGGACTGTAGGTGTACACCAACATGCCCAGCTCCATGGGATTCTCTTAGAAAACCCTTACCACTGTCCCTTGCCTTTGGGGAAGGTGATCATCTTCTCAACTAAAATGAGAAGAGAGGAAAAGACTTATCACAAACGCTGGAGACAATGGCCAGCCACTCCTAGTCCCTTGCCCCTCCTCATAAAGCCCTGGGGTGTGCAGAAGAACTGGGGGTGGTGGTGGAAGAGTCACAACTGGAGAAGGACTGGTTCTCCTGCTAAAAGAACCTGGGGTCTGGACCCAGTTCCTGGCTCACTGGCAGTTCTTCTTAGGAAGTGGGATTTACTTAGCATTTCTACCATCAGCACCTTCAATATCACTGACAGGAAGAAAAAGATGGACTCAAAAAGTATCCCATTGTATAGGTGTGTTCAGGTGTGCCTGACTCAAGTCTCTCTTTTATGTTGCCAGAGGCAATGTCACAGTGACCTTTCTTCTAGTAGTTAACCTCATTTTTTCTTCTTTGTAAAAAGCTATTATTATTATTATTATTTTGTTTTTTGAGACCGGGTCTCATTATGCAGTTCAGGCTGGCCTTGAATTTACCAAGTAGCCCAGGCTGGCCTCAAACTTGTGGTGATTCTCTTGCCAAGGGCTGGGATTGCAGGGGTGCACCACACCCAGCTACCATCATTCTTTTTGTGGGTGAAATTCCTGTGCATGGAAACCTGGGTGTTACAGTATACGTGTTTTTAGTGCTTTTGTTTCAGAATATGTAGTTGTCCTGAAACACGTCCCAGTGTTACACTCCTCCCAGCAGTATATGAGAGTGTCTTTCTCTCAGCACACCTAGGCTTGTATGTGGTATTTGATCTTTTTTCCTTATCTCTGCCAGTTTGGCTACAAGATGATATCTCATGATTCTCCTTTGCACTTGTTCTTTCTAGTAGGAATGAATGATTTTACACATGCTTTTGCTTATTGAACTTTGTATGCAATTTGCTTGTACAACTCTTTTGGTAGTTTTTCTGTCCACTTTTCATCTATTTTTTACATATTGACAGTATTAGTCACATACCATAAGAATTGCTACTGTTTGAGTTTAATATTGCCCTATTTACTTTAATATTTTCTGTTGTTCATAAAACTATATTTATGTATTCAGATGAAATTACTTAATTCTCTGCATCTCAACATTCCCTGCTGTGAAAATAAGATAATGATATAATCTAAGGTGGAGATGGTACAGGTAAATTAATTGCTATATAATAGTTGTTCAACAAACTTGTTGTTCAACAAAGTTGTTCTCTGTGTGATACTGAATAGTTTAGAATCATCTAAAGATTTTACTAGAAATACAAAAGACTTAAAGATGTCTATGCCATGTATGAAATACATTTAAATAAAACTCAAACTTATAGGCTACTATAGACAGGAAGTTTTAAATTGTTCTCTTTACTTCTTGTCCTTAAACATGTTTAATGAATTCTGGGCTGTGGACGTAGCTCAATGCTGGAGGACTTGCCTAGTGTGTCCTAGATCAAGGTCCAGTGCCGTAATAAGTAACTAAATGATAATAATGACAAAGTCCCATATTCTTAAGAGGAAAACCTGAAGTCTGAGTGGAGTGTGAGACTAGAGTTTTCTCATAAACTATTTGTTAGACATTTTTGATATACACATTTCTGGTAAGAATTTCTTCTGTAGCATCCTTATTCATTTCATATCAATTTAGATCTAAAAAAAAAGACAAATGCATGCACTCACCACTCTTATTTTTAGACTTTATGAGGATGAGGCTCCAGTTCTCCATCTAGATCAGTAGAATTTAAATCCCTGAGCCAAGTCCAGGTTGGCTTAGATGATAACAATTGTAAGTTACATAGACTGCTTTTATAAAATGCTTTTATTTTTAGGCCACTTAACACCAACAGATTTTTTTTTTATTAATTTCATTT
>NW_004955411.1:33572782-33596659 GCF_000276665.1 Chinchilla lanigera
TTGGTTTTTCTCCGGTACCGGGAACCGAACTCACGACCTTGCGCTTGCCAGGCAGGCGCTTTGCCGCTGAGCTAAATCCCCAGCCCCCTAAGTTTGGTTTTGGTCTCTGTTATCACTCTTTAGTGTCATTCAGTTTTTTAATATGGCTTTATTCAAATGTCTTTCAAGGCTTCATTAAAGACAATAGTATTTCTCTTACAAAGTGAACCAGTGCAAACGCTCTTCTTAAGATCCCTGGAGATGGAGTGGTTGTTACTTAGAATGTGACCACTCAAAACCCTTCACAATGACCATGCATGTGCTTTGTTGAATTTTTAAGGCATTTGGTGTAGTACAGTTGGAGAATTAGTTGCTTGTGTGTTAAATGCCTGACACCTGATAATTCTCTCAAAGGAGAATGGTTTTATTTAGTTTAAACTTAATCTACACAAAAAAATCTGTTGTGTTAATTTGTAGTAAGACTTTATTAAAGTAGATGTTTTAGAGTTTAGTTCAGTTCTTCCACAACTAGTTAAGAGTGAATTGTATGTCAAAACTGAACATATTGGCAGGTCATTCTGTATAAGTTTTTATGTAGAATTGGAGTAAACTTACATTTTCACTTAAAGCTTTTTTTGAAGTGTTTCTTCTACCAGTTATTTTATTTTGACTGTTAATTTATCAACCTCTCTTTAAAAAGTGAGAGGAAAAAAGGCCATAGCATTATCACATTTCTATATATGTGTTCCCTAAACCATATGGTGATTTCTAATTAGAATACAAAAGATGGTGTGATGAGACCTACTTCGTAGTAGCTATGTTGATGGGTGCTACAAAAAGAGAGTTTTCTGGAATTTCCAAGGACACTTTGAGAAAAATTGTATAGTTTATAATTGTCCTTATACTAAAAGTCTGATAAAGTTATTGATGTGCAGATCAAGTTGGTATTTTGAAGCTCATAATTTAATTCTAGATACTTGATCCTCTCAGTCAGCAGCTTGACTTGATTTTTCTTTCTTTTTTTTATAAAACAGCTTCAGTATTTAAATTTCACATGTACTCTCTCAGTAGAGATTTCAAAGGATACTTTGCTGGATGCTTGACTGCCTTGTCTATTTGCTCTTGTTTTGCATGCAAGAGAGAGCCAGAAGCTTTCTTCTCATTGTGTACACATAGTATTAATGGATTTACTCTGCCTGTATCATCTCATTACTGGAAACAGTGAGAAGCGCAGAAGTCTTTCAGTGTATGCAAATAAGGCAGAATCATCTACCTGAGAGTTAATATTCTCCGCTTTTAAGTGTGTTCTAAATCTAATGTTTGTATTTAGAACATAACATCCTGTTCTCTTTTTTTTATGGGCAAAAAGCTAAGCAGGCTCAGGCAGCTGTTTGATGTTGGCTTCAAGTGTTATTAATTTCATATTCTATTATTCTTTTCACTGTAGCACAAGTGAAGCTGATGTGGAGGCTGTCATGGATAAGTTGTTTGATGAGCTGGCTCAGAAACAAAATGATTGTACGTAAGTTAATTTCTCTTGAAAGAGAATACATTTAGAACACAATGCCCAATCTCCACTGACCAATTAATAAGTTCCATTGCTGTATATGGGTTGATGCCACGCTCAAGTGGCAGTCATTGTATCAGCATTTTGTCTAATTTATGTGTTGAATCATGTGCTATTATTCATCAAGCTATGCATTTCCTATCTGTAAGAGATGAATTTTATAGTAATTATCCAGACAAGATTGAGTCTTTGTTCATGTTCCCATAGTAACTAGACCAAGGATTCTAAAAGTGCAAGGCAGAGAGCTGCGGCTGAATAAAGCCTGTGGAACCATTGCCGACTGCACATTTGAAGAGCTGTGTGAGAGAGTAAGTACCCAGGCACGTCCGGACTCATTGGCCTTTTCAGATGTTAAAATACTTCATGTTTCCTTCTGTGCCTGTTTCAGATTTTAAAATACTATTCAGAGTCAGAACTGATTTAAAAGTCTCATTAAGGGAAATACTCATCTATATTTGCCATGTGCTTTTTATAGATATTGGCACAAAATGTGCTCTTGGAGGGGCTCTGAAGCAAAATTAGAAATGCAGAGAGAATTGTCAACTGTTGCTGGAAGCAAAAATAAAGTCATTTCTAGTGCTAGTTTATAAAAGTCAAACATAAGGGATTTTTAAAATATTAGAGATGAGGTTAGTATGTGGGGACAGGGAAGTTACAGTAACGTTACCATTGTCCAAGGATACACAACATAAAGATTTCCCATTCTTGAGACTCACTGTCCATCCACTGTGCCCGAAGATCTCACCTGATGGGGCCAGGGTCAAAGAAAGGGAATTTCAAAAACTCTAACATCTAGACTAGATCATAAATAACCTGTTCCACAGATAAATATGTGCACATAAAGACTGGGCTGCAGATTCATTATAGACATAAGAATTTTGTCTTTCAAAGTTCTGCAATCTCAGTACTCAGGAAATATTTAGTATATTTACTGATTGTAAATTTTTTGAATTAATTAAGTTTATTGGTACATTTTAGGGATTTTATATATATATAGTTTTGAGAGGTCTCTTTATAGAATCTAGGCTGGCTTTGAAGTCACTATATAGCCCAGGCTAGCTCCAAACTCATGCTGATCCTCTTGCCTCAGCCTCCAGAGGATTATAGTCATGGGATGGATTATAGGCATGCTGAAATTATAGGCCTGTGCTGCCACTCCTGGCTTGATTGTAATTATGGAGAGAAATCCAAATTAGATATAACTTTGTGCATAATTCCTTCCTTGACATATATAATCATCCCAACTCTGATTTGCCTTGACTTTTAAGTAACTAAACAGAGTTTGGAGTAAAGGGGAAGGGAAAGTTTTTATTTATACCATTTTGTGAGTACTTTTCTTAAAACCCAATTACTTATTATTTCTGGCCAGAGTAAATCAGTCATTTTTAAACTAGAGAGGTGAGTCCATTGAGCAGTCCTTTAACACTTCAGAACCCATAAGGTTCAGGCTCTGTTAGGGTCCTCTGTCGGGGTAATGCCAGCGATCTTAGTGATCCTATTCTGGTAGATATGGAGCCTCCAGATTTCTAATGGGTCAAGCACATTAAAGTCATAATAATCTAATATCTCCAGATGAATTCTGTTAGAGTTTAGCTTAGGTTTTGTTGGCTTTGCCAGAGAAGAATCTTGTGTACATAAAAGATGAAACTCTTCCTGCAGAAGGGCGCCGCTGAGGATGAGGAAGGGCAGGACCCTTGCTCTTGCGGGGAGAGGCAGGAGTGTGGTCATGGAGCAGGTGCTGAGCACTCATCTGTATTTTTCCATATGCTCATCATTTCAAGGGACTTGAAAAAGGGACAGAAAAAGGCCATTTAGAGACCCAAATCTTCATAGTTTATTTCGGGATGACAGGAATTTCATCTTTAAAATGAAAATACTTATAAAAATGAATCACTTTTATATCCTTTGACAAAAATATGAATTATAATAAATATGAACTAGACTCAGAATATACAATGAACAAATTTCTATTTTTGGCATGACTTTCTTGTGAAAACTCTTAGATGATAAACTGTTATATCCTTCAATTCATGATTTGGTTATTCAGTCACATAGGAAATCATTTTTGTAAAACATCTAAGGATTTCATCCATTTTCTTGATATCCTCTTTTACCTCATGATATTCCAGTTGTTTTCCTTTGGAGTTTTTGTGATGCTGTTGATTTTTTTCTTCTTCAAGTTGGGCAGATCCTTGTTTGCCGGTGACTTTTCATGGATAGATTTTCCCTTTATCTGCATTACAGTTGTGAGACATTTACTGTATCAAATGAGCTTCAAGAGATCAACAGAATACATTGACCCAAAGGAGAAGGTTGGTTCCTACTATTACACTGTGAGAGGGATATTTAAGGAGAGGCTGAATTTTTAAGTGGTCAGTTCATTTGTGACTATTTTCTTGTTAGCATGATTTTGCATTTCTTTGCAGTCTTATAATTGTAGCACTTCAGATATTGAATACTTGCATGAAGAGGACCCTTGAAATCATTCAATTTCAGATGTAGCCTAAACCTCTTAATTAGTTATAATGCTCTCAGAACCAGGCTACATAGTTGCCAAAAAGTATTAAGTAAAGAGAAAACCAAGGTAAAGGAGCAGGTGTCCGGTGCATCCCAGACTGGATCCAGCTTTGGATCACCTTGGCTAGTTTTGTGGGAGGCTCTTGAAACCTGAGACCCAGCCAAGAGCTACTACTCACATCATCATGAAAAAAGCTTTGGTAAGGGGTCAGTGGGTTGACAATCTATAATGGCTGTTTTTGAGCCTTGGCCCTTTCCAAAGAAAGAATGATATATTTATAAATGTTGAAATGCATTAGGTAGAACCTTAACTGTTAGTGTCTTAGTAAGGTAAAAGGAGATTTCAACTAGGAGTCCCTGACATATACCATGAGTAAGCCAAAAACAACCCCAGTGCATCTCTTCCCTTGCTGGTCCAAACACAGTTTCTCACATCTGCAGCCCCGTAGGCTGATGTCTAGCTTTTGGTATCGTTCAGATTCTCTTTCTTTGCATTTCAGCTCTGTCATCCTCAGGGAAGCAGCCTTGGTTAGGAGGCCCCATAGAAGCTACATAATAATAACTAATAGTGCCACACATTGTTCTAAGCACTTTTTCTATGTTAGTTTATTTAATACTTAAATAAGTAGGCACTATTATTGTCCTCATTCGATCAGTTGAGAAATTTGAACTTGGTAGTCTGGGTTACAGCTCTTGTGTTGTTCATTATTCTATCATGTCTAAAAATGTTCTAGACAAGTTTTGCCCAAATCATTAATATAATTCGAATTGTACCATGAAGTCTAGTCAGATCCTTTGTGAGTTCCTACATCTGAGCTAAACTTTGAGACTTTTATGGAACATGAAATTGGCTGGAGAAAAGGCACCCTCCAGTCCTGAAGCCCCCTCTGTGCTGAGAGATAGGACAGAACCACCCAGCTCATAGCCTTGGCATTCCTGTGTCCTCCTGAAGGCTTGCACCACCAGCTAACTAGGGCTATCAAGCCTTACCCTTTCATAAAAATATTGCTGTGTTTTTCTCTCTCTGCCACAGTAAGGAAAAGGTTGGGAGGTGCTCCTGCAGAGAACCATGGAGGGTAGAGGACAGTGTGCTTTGGTGGCCTTTGTTCCCTGCCATTCCTTCCATGTCAGAGCTGCAGCCAAAGGAAATGCAACCAGTTCATCTCCATGGACATGACAGAGGCGTCCATGTCTCCTCTCCTAACTCTGACTTTGACACTGCCACTTAGTGTAATCAGAGGGGAGTGGTCAGAGTTATGGTACTTAGGTTGGTGGTTCACAAAGTGTGGTTCATAGGCCGCCTAGAGGTACCTGAGACCCTTTCAGGGGTGCTAGAGGTCTAAACTCTATGCACACATTTTCCCCTTCTCAGTGGGGCGGCATATACAGTAGTGGTGCAACAGACACCATGGGTAATCATTTTCCCTCCCTTCCCTCCCCTCTCCGTCTCTTGTTCCCCTTCCCATTTGAGAAAGATCTGCCTACTCCCTGTTATCTGTCCTTTATCCATTTGCTTTCAAACGGGAAGAGGATCAAGAGTTGAAGGGAGCAGGGAGGGATAGGGGGAGAAGGAGACAAAAAAGCATTAAGATGTGTTAATATGTACATACCCACTCCCCATTGTAGATGGAATCATTTTATACTGCAGACATGTACTAATAAAAATACATAATTAATAAAATGCTACAAAGTTGAAACAGAAAAGAAACCAGGGTAAAACTGCTGACTTACGCCTGAATCAAGACAGTGGCACCAACCCTCTTCTACATCAAAGTCTTCATTGCTAAGTACTCAGTAAAGACCAACAGCAGCAAAACCAACAAAAAACCAGTTCTACTTGTGTTCTTGAAGAAGCAGCAAAAATTGTAAATTTTGTTTAATTTCAACCTTGCAGACACGTCCTTACAATATTCTTCCCTTGCTCTTGTGGGGAGAATGAACACCTCCACATGTGCAAATACGATAGTTGTCCTGAGGGAAGCCCTCTATAATGTGAAGAACCGTTGTCTGAGTTGCAAGGTGAACTAGCCAATTTTTTTCCTAAAGAACACCATTTTTTATTTAAAAGACTGAATGACAGACAAACTGTGGTTCTGCAGAGTTGGCAGACATTTTCTCACAGTGTTTGACAGATATTTCCTTGAAAATGAATGAAGTAAGACTGTCATTGTCAGTAAAACAACTGACAATATTTGTTACTAGTGATAAAATTTGAGCAAACAAGTAAAAATTAAAACTCTGGAAAACTTGTTTCTGCCATCATGAATTTGACAGTTTCCCAATTCTTAAACATTTTTTTTTTCTGATGAGATTGATGGTGATAATTAACAAATGCAGTATTTTGATAATTGTATAATTAAGTGTGTCAACGATTGGAAGGTCTGACTTATTGAACCAATGTTTTCCAATAATCAGTGCATACTCAGATAAAATCATACATGGCAAAAGATCCATTTGAAATATAAGAAAGAGTAAGTGTCATATCTGTTTTAGCTCTTCTTCAATGTGACAGTTTCTCAGGCCTCTTATTTTTAATGATCTTGACAGTTTTGAGGAGTACCAAGCAGGTATTTTGTAGACTGTCTTTTACTTTGAACTTGTCTGACTTTTCTCTCATGACTAGGCAGGAATTATGGGCTTTGGACAGTAGATCACAGTGGTTAAATGCTATTTATATCACATCATTTTAAGAATCCATACTGTCAACATGATTTATTACCATTGAGATTCATCTTTGTCACACTTGTCTGATATATATCTCTTTGGAAGGAATTTCTTGTTGAGTTTTCATCTAGCGTCAAAAAAGAATATCCAAAATTAATCTGATAGGGCTATTCTAGTTCTTTTCTCTTTTCCAATTACATATCTATGTAGGGCTAAATTTTCTTACTTACTTTACCCAAAACAACTTAATTGCAGGAGATTGAATGTAGAAACTGATATGAGAATCTGAGTTTTCTATTAAATCAGATATTAACGGGTTTTTAAAAAAATGAGATAGTCCCACTCTTACGACATTATTATCATTTTAGAAAACACAATTTTTTTTTTACAAAACTGTTATTCATGTCAGTTTGATCAATTTAATGTGATGGTTTATCATTGCTACTTTGAATGAATTAATAATTACTTTAAATTCTCCACCATTTTCAATTTCTAATATAGGAAACATTGGAAGACATAACCCACCCAAACAAAAGTTCTTTGGATTCCTCAATAATTTCAAGACTATAAAGAGGTCCTGAAATCAAAATGTTTGATCACCACTTGCTTTAGTGTTAAACTTTTATGAACCAAAACTGAAAGAATCGTTTTTAAAGAAAGCAAGCCGAAGCTGAATTCTAAAGGCTTAATGAATAAACTGGTTCTACCTGAATTTTCCTTATTGAGAAATATAATTTTTACACCTGCAGAAAATTGTTTCCTCAACCAATAACTGTGTTCATAAGTATGTATTTGCAAGAGCTGTTTGTTATTTGTGTCTTTAAAATAATGACAGATGTCCAGGTGTGTTTGCAAAAAGTCTAGGCAGGAAATATATCGGTGGATGCATATGCATTGCTGTATGTATTGTTCCCTATCGCCTCGTGTGCTGGCTGTCTCTCTTTTTTGGTTCTTAGTACTGGAAGAGTGGGGTTCCATCAGATACATTCATTGGACAGCACCTATTAACCTTAATTGTATCATATTAGTTTATATAGCAGACTTACAGCCATATCACATAGTATCTTCTGGGGAAGTGGCATTTCTCTTCTCTTTGATTTTTGATGCTTTCATCAGTTTTATTCCAGATGAAACCACTGGTTGGGAACTACTGGTTTGTGCCCGGTGTTTGATACACTGTCAGGAAATACTGAAGGATAACTAGCTTTTATCTATATTATTTGGCCAAGACTCAAGGTTGATGGCATTTGGATGCCAACAGTGGTGATTAGTATCGGAGAATAATGGCATTAATCACCAGAGCTGAGGCAGCTCAGGAATGTCCTTGGCCCTTTAGCCTGCCTAGCAGCAAAACCATTCTTGTAGCATTGTGCATATACCTGGGCCGACCTCTGGCTGTACCCTGTCTGAGTAAGGCAGCCAGCCAGCCTTACAAAAGCAGGGGTGGCAGGTAGATCACAGTGAGATTATGAAGAGCCCGGTAGGGGATGGGTCAGAGTCTTAGAAGGAGGAGTGTAAATCCAGGGTCACAAATGAACCTTCAGTCTTTTGTTTTCTTTCCTGGCCACATTCCTAAACAACCCTTAAACTAGAGTCATGGTCTTAATTTTGGAGAGCACGTTGACAGTCATCTAATCTTTCAAGCAGTGCTGAATACTCCCTAAGACCCTGGTCCCCAATTGTCTTTCAGTGCCAGTTTGGGGCATGCAGTTACGTGTGTAAGATACAATAAAAGACATCTTTAGTTAGGTGTAAAATTTGCCATATATACCTGGATACATCCTCCGCACAAATACAGGCTAGAGCCTGTTTCACACGGGTCCTCAGAATGAGAAAGATTTTGGGAATACAATCCCATAATTTGCCTTTATCATAGTTTGACTTAAAATGTAAAATACTGTATATATGAGTAACTTCTTAGCTGATTCATTATTCTGAAATTTTGGATGTGAAAGAAAAAGAGAATTCTCAAAACTGTCAGTGCATTTATATCATGCTGTTAACTGAGATGGTTTAAAAACATGTCCAGCCTGTAATGGGGAGAACATACTGAAGGATTCCCAGAGGGTCGCAAGGGAGGAATAAATATGCCAAGAACTGTCTGCTTTCCCTGTGTTCTGTCTCAGGGCGACAGTTATTTAGTGAATCAGAACTAGTAGTGCGTAGAAGTGCTCATTCTTTCTGAAGTCACTTGTACTCGAGGAACAAATATGACAAAACTAATGTTTAAAATCTACTTCAGTCCTTGGGGGAAGTATGTCATCTACTTGCTGAGACAATGATGAATTAAAATTTTTAAAAGTTAAAACAGTTGCTGACTTTTTAAAAACAGAATTTGAGCTGGGGGTGCAGCTTTTGCCTCGATTGGGTTTGATACATAGCACTGCGATAAAAATAATTTTAAAAAATCTAACAATAAGACTTTTTTGTTTTGTTTATTTATTGGTTGGTTGGTTGTTGGTTTTTGCTGTGGTAGAGATTGAACCCAGGGGCCTTATATATGGTAGGTAAGTGCTCTACCACTGATCAACAACCTTAGTCCCCAAAACAGAATTTGTTTTAAATTTTAAAGTACATTATGTCATTTTGCTTTTTCAGACCACTAACAATGGCTAATCATAGTTCTAAGACCTATGTGATGAAACACTTGTTAAAATGCTGAGAGGAAAAAAAAATCTAGGTCAACCAATTAACATAATTATAAAATATTTTAAAGAGACTTGTTTAATTTTTTAAAATACCTTTAACACTAATGACTTTTCTATTGACTATCTACCAACTGGATTTTTTCAAATTCTTTGATTTTTTTATGATTTTTAAGTATTTGTTTCCCACCATAGAGCACATGATTTGATATACTCAGATTAGATGAGCTGACTCAAAATTAATTATTAGTACATTGCCAATTAGAATATTCAGTAAGGTATATCTCATTGGATGTTTTCTTACTTTGAGACGTATTTCATGGAAAAAGTTTGAGAATTGTTAGAATATATTGTTATTCTAAAATGGCTCAATGACAATATTGAGTCAAGCAAGTGATTTTGAGTGGAAAAAACTATGAATGAGCTGTAATGTCATAGGAATTGCAAGATCTCCACATAATTTAGGGTCAACTTTATTTAACCCTTATATCTATTATTGTTGATCAAGAAATATATGTTAAGGTTTCCCTTTCAAGATTATTACTTTGATTCAGTGGTCAAGAACATTATTAAGGGGCTGGGGATTTAACTCAGTGGCAAAAGCGCCTGCCTGGCATGCGTAAGGTCGTGAGTTCGGTTCCCGGTACCGGAGAAAAACCAAAAAAAAAAAAGAACATTATTAAATGTGTTCATAGCTGCATACCTATGTTATGAAGAATATAAAAAACTATAAGACAGTTGTTTCAAAGAGTTCACAGTTTAGCAAAGAAAGTAACATGAACCAAATAACACAGTAGAGTGCAAAGAGGTCCAGCTGAGTCAGACCGTATCGATTCTGGTCCTACCTTAGATATGACTTAACTGAGCTGCCTCAGGTAGTTTACCTAACCAGTCAGTGATCAACTCATTTCTTTCAGCTGTTGTCTAGTCTAACGAACTGTGCTCACTAGTTGGTTACATATTATGAGGACATTGCAAGTTAAAAGTAAGGATCTTAAGGGCTAGGAGGTCTTCAAAGAGATATGAGATTTCAATAAATTAATCTTAACATTGAAAGAGGAGTAGAATTTAGATGAGTAGAGCAAAGGTATTTTAACCATGATCTGAACAAGCATTTCATGCGGTTTGTTTATTTGTTTGTTTGTTTTGAGTTGGGGAGCAGAAGATACCTGTTTAATGAGAGCAGAGTGCATGGTAGAGAAAAAAGGAAAATAAAAATTTCAATTCCAAGTAGATCCACTGTA
Organism: Chinchilla lanigera; assembly: GCF_000276665.1. Classification (NCBI taxonomy): domain Eukaryota; kingdom Metazoa; phylum Chordata; class Mammalia; order Rodentia; family Chinchillidae; genus Chinchilla; species Chinchilla lanigera. Next base: position 33,583,399 of record NW_004955411.1, read on the forward strand.
AAATCCAGGCAGAGAAATAATTTTTCTTATTAGGATTCACAGAGAATCATTTTAGGTTCTGAGTTGGAACATGGTACCCAAAGTAATGTTTTGGCAAGACTTATGGGGCAGTCTACTTAGAAAAGGCTGTAACTTTCACCAGTATGTTCCAGTGGATCAGCAAACAGTGTTTCCTCTTGGGAATGTTCTTTCAAGAAAAGAAATTTGATTAAACATACCAACATGGTAGGTGTTTAAGTTACTGTATGCAAGGTAAGAAGCAGAATCCTACCCTTTTATATTATATATCACTTCTCTATAACCATTCAACAATTGTTTACTGAGTACATAATGGAAGGCCAGCATAGTTCTATGGTGCTATAGAGGGTACCAAGATAAGTAAGAATCAGCCTCTATTCTTAACACAGTATTAATTTAGAAGAGCTCAGGAGAGCAGAAGAAAAAAAATTTAGAAGACAAAGTGTGATCAAAACACAAATCAGTAGACTATAAGGCAGAATATAATTAGTACTTCAGGATAAGTATGTTCAGAATATTCTGAATTACCAAAGAAGAACTGAGTCCTGAAATCTAGAGGGTTGGAGATTCTGTCATGCAGTGGCAGGTGGAGAATTAGTTAACTGTTAAATTCTTTCTAAGCAAAGAGGGTCAAGAGGAAACTTGTGTGATTTCTTCCTCTGAGCTTTTATGTTTTGTTAAAAACACAGAAATGGAAAGCACAGGTTATATTCAGAGAACTACAGACTCAGGAGGGCTATGTTTTTGTTAATGACAGATTAGCTTCTATTTACTTGATCATGTAAACTGGACAAAATCTGAAAAATAATTCAGAAGATACTGGTGACCAAATGTTGAAAGTAGAGCACAGCCAACATCTGGAAGAAAGAGTTGGTACCAGTGAATTTCTCATTGTTACAGTTTTTTGCCAAAGGGAAGATCACAGTTGGCTAAAACTCAGTAGAAACTGGCAGTATTCCTGGCTTGAGGAACCAGAAGAGGGAGTAAGTGAATGATCATAGCAGCTGGAAATCTGGAGTAGCCTGAAATTCTTCACTCAAACGATGCCCCAATCTTGAACTGGCCTGTGAAATATGTGTGAACAAATAAGGTAACAACAGCAGTCTCAGCAGAGATTCCAGTGTTGTCCATCACAGAGGAGATAGAGTTTGGAGCTTTAAGATTAGCCAACTTAGTTATCTGCTAAACAGTGAACAATACATAAGGACTCTAGGTCTCTACAACATGTACACAATATCTAGAGTACAATCCAAAATTACTGGATGTATGCAGGCATAGGAAAATATGATACATTTTTCAAGAGAGAAGGTAATCAACAGACCGTGAGATGACACCAATATTGGAATTAGAGACAAAAGTTTCAAAGTGCTTTAGTAACCATGCTCAAAGATGTAAAGGAAACTATAGTGGTAATGAATGAACATATAGGGAATCTTAGCAAAGAAATTGAAAATTTAAAAAGAACCAAACAGAAAGTCTAAAACTAAAAATGTTTGATTGTAGACCAAAAAGTTTAAAAATTTTTAAAAAATTTAAAAATAGACCTAGAAATTTTTTAAAAATTAAAAATTTAAAAATTTAAACACTGTATGTGTTTAATACCAGATTTTGGAAGACTGGGGAGTTAGTGAATTAAAGATGTATCAGTAGAAATTATGCTTTCTGGAAAATTTGGAGAAAAAGATTGAAAAAAATGAGCAAAACCTCATGATGTAAGAAACTATCCAAAGATTTAACATACATCTTTGAATTCCTGGAAAGAAAACATTTGCCAGAATAAAAGAATAGGAAAGAAAAATATTATTGAAGAAATGATTGAAAAGATTTAAATTTACAGACTCCAGAGCTCATCAATCACCTAGCAGAGACAAAATGAATCACTTTGGCTACATCATCGTTGAACTGCTGAAAGCCAGTGATAAAGAAAGTTATCAAAGCAGCCAGGGGAAGGAACAGTACTGTGGCCAAGAGCTGGCTTTTCATCAGAGGCAATGGAGGCTAGAAAACAGGGCAGCATCTTTAAAGTATTAAAAGAAAAAATGAAACAAAACATTTGATAATATAGTTCAGATTAGAACCTCCTTCAGCTAAAAATAATAAATAATAAAGCTCCTCATTTTAAACAGATCTTTATTGGATAACATGGCAAAGATGTACAAGAGTGGCACTACTGCTAGTGTATATGGAGCTTTTGTGTGCATTAGATAAAGTAGCCCCTCCAGATGTCCAGGGAACTAAGAGTGAATTGTGCTTATATGTGAAAGAAAGGGTACCCTTTCCTCTAGGTTGGTGCTGCCCCTTCACTGGGGTATATGCTTTGGCCAACAGAATAGACTAAATGTTGCCTCCTAATCATTCCTTTTGCTTTGGCAAGGGGAAACACAGAAGTGACACCCAGGATTTGGAGGCAGATTTATTTACGTCAATAGGCACTGATCGGGATCATCCCCAACATATCAGGCCCTGATCTCTGGTGGTCTAGGGCTTATATGAGATAAGCAAGCAGGAAGTACAGAGGCAGAATGGCTTGTCAGTTGGGGATTGGTTTGTACAGTGTGCATCATGGTGACCAGCTATGCATCATAGTGACCAGTAATGCATCGCCAACTGTTTCTAAGACACAGAAGCAACTGGAACTGGAACAGGAACCATTACCTGGGCAACTAAGAGACTGAAGTATACTGGCGGGGGGGGAGGCACTTTCTGTTACACTGTCATTAGGAGCGGGTCTGTATGATAGAACGAGATGAATATGAGAGAAATCTTGAGGACTAAATGTGACGGGGGTCAGAGCTGAGGACAAGCCATCTAGGTCTCTGGCATTTTCAGTCCGGACAGCTAGAGAAATGACAGATCAGAAACACCAGAGGAGCTTACAAACGATGGGAAGCCTACGGCTGAAGATAAAGAGCTAGAAGTCATTTATAGAAATACATTCATTCGGAGCCTAAAGTTGAAGAAATCATCTGAACTAAGCTAAGAAAATGGAAGAGAAGAGGATATAGAGGGTATTGAAAAGTGAGCTATAAAGGGACCAGTGGAAGGGAACAACCAAGGTGATAGTATGGTTGAATCAAAGGCCCGGTATGAACAGTAATTTCCCACTTTTTAAAAATAGAAGTGGGGCTGGGGATTTAGCTCAGCGGCAAAAGCGCCCGCCTGGCAAGCGCAAGGTTGTGAGTTCGGTTCCCGGTACTGGAGGGGGAAAAAAAAAAAAAAATAGAAGCAATTTATTAGATTGGTAACATCTTGGGATTTGGATGCTACTTTGTGGAAAGACAACATAATAAGCCACTGCTCTTGAAGTAATTAATTGAATTTTCTACTTTTCCACCTTAACATATGTGAAAACTCTTAGGAATTATAAATTACTATACACATTTATACAGAAATACGAAAATCACTGTACATACCTTGTGATACCAATTTCTTTCCTGAAGTTTTGGATCATCTCTCTGTCATGTCCTAGTATAAATCCAGATTGCTAAATTTTCTTATCTTCCAGGCTGTTGCAGCTTTTTTTTTTTTTTTTTTTTTTTTACAAGAAATCAAACTCAGGGCCTTGCACTTTTGCAGCTTTTGTCTTTGTTTTTGGTAGCACTGGGGATCGAACCCAGGGCCTTGAGCATACTAGGCAAACAGTCCACCACTGAGCAACACCCAGATCCGGTGTACAATTTTTTCCTTTTCTTTGGTTTGCCCCACGCCCCCATGGTGGTGTTGCTGTGCTGCCCAGGCTGGTCTCAAACTCCTGAACTCACATGATCTTCTTACCTCAGCCTCCCAAGGGAGGTAAGCCCCACCTTGATGGCACAATACATTTTAAATTTTCTTTGTTGCTTTACTAAAGCCAATATTATATTGTTTTTCTCAAGCGCCTTTTGCCTTTGTACCAAATTTCTTTAATTCCATGTTCATGAAATAGATTTCTAATTTCCTACACTGAGCTATTTCCTACTCTTGAAAATCCACCTTCTCTAAGAATACCACTCTATATAATTAGCACTGTGCAGTGGATCGATACTCAGTACATACTTGTTAACGAACAAAGTTAAAAGAACTACTGTTTATTACTTGAAGTTCTGACACTTATTTTTCCTGGTTCTCTTTTGCTTGCTGTTTAACTAAAAGGAACTAAGTAACAAAATTCATTTAAAAAGAAACAGAAGAATTTTCATAAGTATTATCCGATACATGCTTATCTGATTCCAAGAAGTATTTTATGTGTGCATGCACACATACAAGTATTCACACATGTGTACACAAATAGAATTCTGTAAACAGCATTTGTACAATGTCAAGGCAAAGAGAACATAAAGAATAACTAAGTGGAAAGACAGAAAAAGTTAGTATATATCAGTCCCTGTCATAAACTACATGGTTCTTAAAATTGGACGATTAAATCTTTCAGCCTCCTGTCAGCCAGAGAGGGAAAAAGAATATTCAGTAAGTTAGAAACCAGAAGCAAATCAGAGCAAGGGAAGATTTACTGGCACACGGGCTTCCTGAAGAGACCTCTGAAAGACGCCAGTGCAAGGTTTCCCCAGTGCCGTGTCTGCTGCTCAGGATCTGATTGTACAGATCCTTATAAGTAAACTCAGAAAATAATGTCAAGGGTTCAGTAAAACTCATGCTATAAAGTCAAAAAGGTGCTTCACAAGTGAACTTTTCTCTGAATTATCGAGCTTGATCCAGAAAAAGGTTGAAGTGCTTAGAGGTTGGGTAGGTAGAGGTCATTTGGGCTGTAATTCAAGGTTGTCTTTTAAGCAAGAAAATGGAGTGAATAATTTTATCAATCTGTTTGTACTTTGAAGTTGGGCCCTTTCCGTATCCAGGAGCCCAGAGAAGTTCTGATTTACTGTTAATATCTTTATACGATGAGTTAGAATTTTGTACCAAGTAGTCCTGTGATTTGAAAAGCAGAAGAACAGGAAGAAGAAGAAGAAGAGAAAAGAGAAGAAGGAGGAGAGGGAGGGGGAGGGGAGGGGGAGGGGAAGGGGAGGAAAAGAAAGAAAAAGAAGAGGTTTTCAAGTATCTAAGCTTAAGGAGGCTTCAGTTTTTCTCCACTGGACTCTCACAGGAAATAAAACAACAGCAGCAAAAAAATAAAACACAAGTAACATAGCCTGTGCATTTATAAGACTTTCACATATTCAAAAGTTATAATTCTCCAATTTAAAATAAATTCCTAGCTATTCTACACCCATTTCTCTCTTTTCTTTTTAATATCCTAAATATCACTCGCCATGCCGCCTAAACCACCCTCATCTCTAAAGGAGATAGTTGCATTCATTCACCTTACATTTCATGTGCACATACAAGACTGCACCAGAGGGTCTAGAACCTCCTCTGGCACCACGTGGATCATCTTTTCACATTTCTTATGAAATATTTCTTCTTTTTTTCTTACAAAGGTGTCATTTTTAATAGTATGAATATAGATACATATATCAGATATTTCTATGTGATATATTAGAAAACAAAATGAATAAACTTTAGGATATATCCATCTTTGAGCATGTTTTCTGAAAATTATATTAACATCAATATTTTAATATTTCTACTGGTCTCTTCTATATGAATAAATTTCAAAGTATTTTCAAAATAGTCTTACATATGTAGAATTTGAATTCATTCATTTCTTTCACATATTTCACAATATCCATATATACCTAATGCTTTTCCACATTCCATATATAGGGATTGTCCAGAATATGACATCATTCTGAAGGATAGCATCTCTGTCAACTGAAATTTTCCCCACATTCCTTTTATGCAGTTACTCCTCAGTTTGGGACCAATTTCCTATTTTTAAAAAGAAAACTTTGCAGCAAATCTTTTCCACACTGCCTATATACACAGAAGTTTTCTCATATGTGCACTGTTTTCTGTATTTGACAGCATTTCTTTGCTGTCAAATGTTTCCCTCCATTGTTAAAAAGGCATGTGGTTACATCCCCGTATGAATTCTTCCAGGTTTGTGACTATCACTTTGGTGGTAGAAAGATTTTCCACAGTCATTGCATGCACAGGTTTTCTGCACATTGTGGGTTCTTTCATGACGTTGATAGAGAGTGTGTTGAATGCTTTCTAACATTGCTTACATATGTAGGGTTTCTCCCCAGTGTGAGTTCTTTCATGCACTACAACTTTGTCATGTACACTGAATTCTTTCCCACATTGCTTACATGCATAGAGTTTCTCCTCTGTGTGTGTTCTTTCATGACGTTGACAGTGACTGTGTGTGCTGAATGCTTTCCCACATTGTTTACAGGCATAGGGTTTCTCCCCAGTGTGAATTCTTTCATGTACTACAAGCTCACAGTTTTGCTTGAATGCTTTCCCACATTGCTTACGTGCATAGGGTTTCTCCCTAGTGTGAATTCTTTCTTGTATTAGAAGGTCACCATTTATGCTGAATGCTTTCTCACATTGCTTACATGCATAGGGTTTCTCCCCAGTATGAATTCTTTCATGTACTACCTGGTAGCCTTTTCAGTTGAATGCTTTCCCATATTGCTTACACACATAGGGTTTTTCCCAGTGTGAATTCGTTCATGTACTACAAGTTTATCACTTATGCTGAATGCTTTCCCACATTGCTTACATGCATAGAGTTTCTCATTGTGTGTTCTTTCATGACACTGACAGTGACTGTGTGTGCTGAATGTTTTCCCACATTGTTTACATGCATAGGGTTTCTCCCCAGTGTGAATTCTTTCATGTATTAGAAGGGAACACTTTTGATGGAATACTTTCCCACATTGCTTACATGCATAGGGTTTATCCCCAGTGTGAGTTTTTTCATGTACTACAAGGTTACCATTTGGGCTGAGCGCTTTCCCACACTGTTTACATGCATACAGTTTCTGCCCAGTGTGAATGCTTTCATGCACTCTACAAGGTCACAGTGTTGGTTGAATGCTTCCCCGCACTGCATACCCACATGGGGTTTCTCCCCAGTGTGAATTCTTTCATGTACATGAAGGTTACCGTTTTGGCTGAAAGATTTCCCACACTGCTTACACACATAGGGTTTCTCCCCCGTGTGTGTTCTGTTATGTGTTTCATAACCTGTGACTGTACTGAGTATTTTCCCACATATTTTGCAATCATAAGTTTTCTCCCGAGTGTGAGTTCTTTCATGATTCCGACAGGCATTGTGCCTGTTAAATACTTCCCCACATTGCTTATATACATATATTTTCTCTCCTGTGTGGGATGTTTTATGTCTATAAAATGAGGTCGTAAGAGCAAATCCTTTTCTGCATTGATTACATATATAACATATCTCTCCAGTATGAATTTTTTTATGTTTTGGGTAGGAATTACTAACAACAAACAAATGCATTTACACATTTCTTACTTACATGGGGTTTCTCTTCGGCATGTCTTCTTTCAAACTTCTGGGTAAGGTATAAAGAATTAAAACTATTCTCACAGTGTTTGTATACATATGGACTCCCCAAACTCTGATTATTTTTATGGAATAGAACATCTTTTGGTGTTGTGGGAGCCTTCATACTTTTCTTACCTACAAATGTTTTCTGCCCAGTGTGAGTTTGTTCACTAAGTTCAGAGTTGGCCTCTCCCAACTGCCCATATCGATCGGGTTCCTCTCCAGTCTTTCTCATTGTATGCTTCTGAATGGACTGGGAAACACTGCAGTTACTTCTATGTTCATTACATTTATATAGCTTCTCTTCAAATCTCAAATAATTCTCTGTATCATATCTTAGATTTCTTGAGCAAATTTTGTCCTCTTCAATTTGGTGGTTAACCCATGTTCTAACTATAGCATTAACATTCATAAGTGTTTCCCATATCACATCTCTGTAGAGCTTCTTTTGGGATGGATTCAGCAAAGCCCACTCTGCCGAGGTGAAGTTCACAGCTACATCCTCAAGGGTCACTTTCTCCATGGCATGGCTTGAGAGTCTCTGAGGATCCTTTGCAGCCCTCAGTAAGAATTTAAGAAAAGAAGTATAGTGAGCTGTGGGCTCTCAGCTCTGAACTCACAGCACAACAGCACCAGGACCCTGGAAGAGCCCTCCTTCTTTGGAAATATTTCAAAGCCAGACAAATTTACAAAACTGTCCTTCCTCCCGCAGAGATGCAGCAAATACTGCCCTCTAGTGAACGGATGCTCAGTTTAACTGGATTATATTAATAATCAAGTGCCAGCCTTTAAGTGCAGATTTCAGTCATTTTGATAAAATAATGCTATTACTAATTATGTCACTGTAATATGCATCCTTATTAGAAGTTCTACTTTATACATGGAATGCAGAGAAATGTGAAAATATGATTCAGGTTTGCCACATACCCTTATTATCTTCTGTAGTCTCTACAAGTAGGTATCATACCACTATGTCTGAGGTATTAATAATACTGTTTAAATTTCCACGTACTTTGACTAAGAAAATGCCCTTTTCAGTAAGAAAAAAAGAAGGTTTTTTATAGCATTATTTAATTTTATTTATTTATTTTTTGAGACGGGGTCTCGCTATGCAGTTCAAGCTGGCCTTGAGCTCACTTTATAGACCAGGCTGGTCTTGAACTCGCAACGATTCTCCTGCCTCAACCTACTGAGTGCTGAGATTACAGGCATGTGCCACCATGCCTGGCTTATAGTATTATTTTAATAAATAAGTTTGAAATTATTCTAGCACCAATTAAGCTGGTTTTCTTCCCCTTGCCAATTTTTTCCCAAAATCTACTGAATTTCTAATATCCAGAGTAGCAATTTTTAAAAATCTAGCTGTTTGTTCTGTATTGTTATTTGAAGGGTTAATTCCACATGTTTAACAGTAGAGGATCACGTTAAACTAAATCCCTTCCAACCAGAAACTCTTTAAAGAGATACTAAACTAACCAGTGAGTCTGAGGATGCAGCGCAGTGATAGAGCACTTGGCAGTCGTGTGCAGGTCCCTGAGTTCAAGCCCCGGCACTGCCACAAAGCAACCCCAGCAACCATAAAAAACCCCCACTAACCAGTGAAGTATGCACAATTGTACATGGCATGGTTTTTTTTTTTTTAATGTCATTCAATTATTGTGAGAACTAGCAGGAGAGTCGAGGCAGGCTAAATAACCTTACAGTAGAAGTAGGTTCCAGAACATGGTCACACAGCCTTACAAACCTGAGAAGCAAGCCTGTTTGTTAGACTCTAGGCTGCCTTCTGGCTGTGCCTGACACCACAGTTAAACTAGAAGGTTAGTTGCGTAAGTACCTGGACAGGACTTTCTAACTGCAGAAGAGTTTGAGCATCTTTCTGAGTGGTGAGCTCTGAGTTACACCAACTCATTTACTGTTGTAATTCTGTTTTCTAAAAGGGGCAACTCACATCTCCGTCTAAATTTGGAATGTCTATAAAATAATTGGACATCCCAGTGAGGTGCCAGCCAATTGTTTAACGAAGTGTAGCCTGGAGGTGCTTTTGCTGTGTTTGTGTATTGCCTTGAAGTTGTGCTGATACTTACATTCCCTGATGCCTGTTAATAAGGATGCTAGTGATAATGGTCTCCTTCATATTCTTTTAACAGTGTGCTTTTAACCTAGCCCCACACTTTCCATTTTGGTTCTATGTGCTATAGGAGTCAAAAGGCTTTGTGGCTTAGTGGAATTTTCCACTCCCTCCACCTTCCAATAAACTAGAAGTATTCCTAGGAATAAATCCGGCACACGGCTTGTCACATGGTAGGCATTCAGTAGATCTGATTTGGTGTGGTGTTGTTATACCTGGAGAAAGTTGTGAGTTCCAGTATCTCCTTTGATAGCTCCATAATGTGGGGATCTCTATTATATACACAATGCTCGTCAAGTGGGGAGGGGAGGGGAACATCCTCCTCTAGTTTTCACCTTGTTTTTTTGTTAAGTCATTATAAAAGCTCTTTGTTAAAATAAAAATATGACACCTCCCCCAAAGAGTATCGTATGAATAATTATAGGGGATAGACTGTTCATGGAAGGTCTGGTAGATTTAGGTAGAATACTTCACTGCTATTCAGACGACATAAGCCAAACAGTACAACTTTTCCTCAGCACTCCTAAGAACACCCTCTGCAGTAGAATTCGTATAGGTTGATCGTATTTCCTAGAAAAGTGAGATATTTCCAAGCTGAGTAATATGGACTTAATATAAATTAAGGTTATCTGATTCTTGGGAAATTATTTACTCTGCAAATACATTCCAGTATTCTGTTTTTCTAATTATTGTTTTAATTTGGAATTTGACATATGTAAGTTGTTTTCACATCAACTCGTATGGTGGTTTCAGTTTGTTTTGAGAAGGACACATTCATCCTAATTCAGTTAAGCAGTTTTCCCCTAAGGTTCTTCTCTTTAAAATATGAGGTATTGTCATGACTGTGTAAACAAAGCAAGATGCCACGTACAATTATTTAGTGAGGAGCTGTCAAGATATCACTACAAGGATTTATAAAGAAGAGTCTGTATAGATGAAGAGTTACCCTTAAGATAGGATAATCTAGGCAGAGCTTGAGACAGTAATCGTCCTACTTGAGCTGAAATAATGGTGCAGAATAAGCATTAGTGAGACAGAGGGAAAGGAAGCTCAAGCTGACAGCTCCTTCATAGATGCTAAAGTGGATCGACTGCTCACGCAGGAGAAGGCAGTCTGGCGGTGGCATTTCTGTGTTTCACCTTGACGTGGCATTGAGAAAATCCCCACTCCTGGCACCAGGGCCAAACCCAAAATGGACAGCTGTGCCATTTCTCATACAGGAGAAAAGACAGCAAGCAAGCTCTTTATTCCTGAAAGTTTGTTAGAGAAACTGTGCTACATATAATCCAGCTGTACATTCTCAGTAAATTAACGAAAACAAACGCTATTTGCAAACTCATTATAGATTTAAAGTTCTTTAAGTTTTCATCAGGTTTCCGCAGAAACAAAGAGTTTGAGACAATAGTCGAGAATGCACAAACCACCGAATAAGTGGATTTTAATTGTTCCTGTCTAGAAAATTATTCAGGTAACCAGCCATATCAAAGACTATTAAACTTTTTAATTGCTCAGGTAGAAAAATGGAGAATGTCATCATTATCATAAGAAGAATCTGCATTAGATAATGCTACTTGAATTTTGAACTAGAATAACATACTCAAGGATGCTCCTAACTGAAGTGTCATTTAGTACTCACAAGTAATCATATGCTTTCATTATTCATGGGGCACAATACATGAATTCGCAGTACTAACAGTGGTTTCGGAAAGTGTCTTATGCTATGGTTTACTTACACAGGAAGCTCAGCTAACACAAAATAAAGGTATAAATATTTGCAACTGTTATAGATATATATATGTATACAAATTTAGTTGTATGTTAGTGTGGTTAAAAGAGTGGAGAAATGTTTTGCAAAGTTCTTATGGGATTTAGCACAATGCCTCATGTTTATTAAGCACTCAGTGGTTATAGCTGATTTAGAAGAAGTCCTGATGATAGTGTATTCATTCATTAATTATATACAATGCAAGACTGTTCACTGACATTGCTAGTCAGAATATCAGTACAGAGGTGAATAAGATAGGACTGTCCCTTCTGGAGCTTGTAGTTTTGTTTTGTTTTGTTTTTGGTTTTTTCTCTGGTACCGGGAACCGAACTCACGACCTTGCGCTTGCCAGGCAGGCGCTTTTGCCGCTGAGCTAAATCCCCAGCCCCTGGAGCTTGTAGTTTTGTACAATGACATAAACAAGAGCAGCAGTGGCAAATTTAAATAGAGTCATAGTTTCTCAAATTATTTAGTATAGTCACACACTGCTTACCAAAGGAATGGGTTCTGAGCAGTGTTTGGTTAGGTGATTTTGTTATTGTTCACATATCGTAGAATAGACTTACACAGCCTAGATGTAGCAGACTACAGACCTATACTGTAGACTACAGACCTAGTAGTAGAGTTTACTGTTCCTAGGGGACCAACCTGAGCAACATGTTGCCACACTGGCTGTGACACAATAGTATTTGTATATCTAAACATCAAAAAATGTACAGTAAAAATACTAGATAGGATTTTTCAGCTCCATCATAACTGTATGAGGCCATCATTGTCTATGTGATCAAAATATTATTATGTGACCCATGACTACAAATCCATTCATGTTGAATATTTTACATATTCACTTTGGATAATTATTAAAGAAGATGCAGGGGATTAAGTAGCTGAAATAAAAACACATTAAAAATACTTGGAATTAGTAAAGAACTTCAACATTGTGTCTCTACATCATTCTGCTTTTACTTTTTTCAGAACATAATTTTCTCTTTCCTTTGGAAAATACAGAAAAATTTTTAAAATGAAGATCCTTGTCATATATATAGAGAGAGAGCAAAACAGATATCTTAATTATAATTTTGCATTATGCTTTTTCCCACTTAGCTTGTTATTGTAAGCATGTTTCCGTATCATAAATATTTTTGTGAACACGATTATTTGTTGGCAACATATTATTCTATTATATCAATGCATATTTTTCTATTCTATCAACATGTCTTAATTTATTGACTCATTCTATTGTTGTTAGACATTAAGGTGACTTTTTGGTTACATAGTTATAAATAGCCTTGTAAAGGTGCAGCCTTTGGTGGAATTTCTGATCACTCCTTCCTAATTTCCATAAGTGGAATAACTAAGTCATTTTTATTTTTTATTAATTTTTATACAACTTTTAAAGGGCTTTTAATACAGCCCAACAAATTGTTTTCTTGTTTGTCATTTTATTTATTTATTATTTGTTTATTTATTTATTTATTTATTTTTTGGTACCGAGAATTGAACTCATGACCTCGGTCTTGCCAGGCAAGCACTTATGTCACTGAGCTCTATCCCCGGCCCAAAATTGTTTTCTTGAAAAAGTGAACAAATTTGCCCTCTTGGTAGTGATGACTGCAACCATTATATGCTTGTTGGCATTGAGCAGCATTATTTATTTTCTTTGGAAAATTGCTACAGAAAAAATGATAATATTCTTACTTTGTCTTTCTTTGCTTCCTGTTGACTTGACTGTGTTTTCCCTTTATTTATTAGCCCCTTATATTTTTGTTCTGTGAATTGTCTATTCAAAACCAATATCCATTTTTCAATTTTTTTTTTTAATTTTAAAAATAAAAGGAGGAAAACATTGACAGACAGACAACCTTTTACAAAATAGCAAAAGAACAGTCCAGACAATACAGAGTAACAAACAAAGTGGTGGGAAATTAACAGTGCTTCTTGTATTACATAA
>NW_004955411.1:33602268-33616417 GCF_000276665.1 Chinchilla lanigera
GGTTTTCCGGCAGTTTTTGATTTGTATCTAGTTATGCTGTTCTCAGACACGGGCAGTTATATCAGTTGATGGCCAACCTTCTGATCCAGGGTTCCCTTGCAGTTCAGTGCACGTGCATGACCTGACTCAGGTTGCACTCATATGTTTTAAAATTGTCATAATTCTCGAGAGAATTCTTTAGTTAATACATTGGAATGCCCCCAAACAGCTTTAAATACTCAGTGCCAGGAAGGAGGGGGTGAGAGGCAACAGTAGTTATCAAGCTATTAGTGTCATTGATAGAATGCCACAGATCAAAAAGGGTATCATTTGGGGCTGGGGATTTAGCTCAGTGGCAAAAGTGCCTGCCTGGCAAGTGCAAGGTCGTGAGTTCAATTCCTGGTACCAGAAGAAAAACAAACAAAAAAGGGTATCATTTGTGTGACACACAAGACTAGATAAGATAATTTATCAGCCTTGATGTATGGCATGGTGAAAACATACTTCTCTGATATATATATATATGTAACTTTGAAAATATTTTCAGGAAGCTGGGGATTTAGCTCAGCGGCAAAGCGCCTGCCTGGCAAGCGCAAGGTCGTGAGTTCGGTTCCCGGTACCAGAGAAAAACCAAAAAATAAAGAAAATATTTTCAGCTTTGTAGTGAGAAACTTACCTCTGCAAACACAACTTTTTAAAGTTTAGGTTTGATGCTTAAAATGGCTAAATGCAGACCCTGATTAAAATGTTTAAAATTATAATCTGAAGACAATTTAAAGAAAAATTTTTTGTCAGAAAAAAATTCTGACATTTCTCATTCATATGAGAAAACAATAGGAAATCTTATATTTTCAGTAATGGTGGACTCTATCTCTGTATACTAATTAGATGAAGTAAGTATTGAGATGGGCTAACTGTGGAAATAAACCCCATAACTTAGAGGCTTAACAAATAAATATGTATTTCTTACAGTACCATACAGTACAGGCTGGCAGGAAGAATCTGCTCCATATAGTCCTTCATGGAGCCAGGCTTCAGCTTTTTGTAAGTCCCCTGAGCTCTGTTATATCCACAGTGTCCTGTCTGTCTAGCTAGCAGATGAATAAAAGTGAGGGTTCTGTGTAGGGCGTTTTTATGAGTCAGGCCTAGAAGTGATCATGTTACTTTCTCTCCCATTCTACTGGTCTGAATTTGGTCACATGTCTGCACCTAAATCCAAAAGACCTGGAGAAGATACCCTATTTGTCTGCTCAAGAAGAGTAAAACATGGATATTGGTGGCTACAACCAGTCTTCTTTATAAAATGAGGTGAGGTGAGCTGAGCTTACTTTTGGAAGTCTTGCTGGATTAGGAGAACAGAAGTGAAAGAGTAGGACTACCAAGGCTGAGGACCTAATTAACTGCCTTCCAACCCTTTGGATGGAGCCTTGGACAACTGCACCTTAGGAATAAGTGTGTACAATAAGCAATCCAGTCTTCTCATAGACTTCAGCCAGACTTCGCATAAGCTGAATATTCAGAAAATTTCAACCCTTGAGCCTGGATTTTCCCCTGAAAGTATTTTTTCCTTAAAGATAAACTCCAGCATGTATAAAATAACCAAACGCATGAGGAGACAGGACACTGTAAATGAGGAATTAGAGGAAATTCTCAAATTCATATGGAACCCAAAGAGACCCAGAATAGCAAAAGCAATCCTGGATAGCAAAGCAGGAGATATCATAGTCCTGAATTCCAAGTTATATCACAAAGCTACAGTGATAAAAAAACAGTATCACTGGCACAAAAACAGGCATGTGGATCAGTGGAACAGAATAAAGGATGCAGAAACAACACCAGGCATATCTAGCTATCTGATCTTTGACAGTGGGGCCAAAAATACACACTACAGAAAAGATAGCCTTTCAAATAGTGCTGGAACAACTGGCTGTCCATGCACAGAGTACTGAATCAAGACCTGTGTCTCTTACCATGTACTAAACTAAAATAAAAATGGATCAAAGATCTAAATATTAAAGTAAACAATCTGCTGCAAGATAAAATAGGTAAAACTCTCAAGACGTAGGCATAGGCAAGGACTTTCTGAACAGATCACCAGTCATACAAGAAATAACACTAAGAATCAACAAATAGGATCGTATCAAATTAAAAACCCTCTGCACAGCAAAGGAAACAACTCACAGAGTGAAGAGACAATCTACAAAATGGGCAAAAAATTGTCAACTATTCCTCAGACAAAGGACTAATATCTAGAATTTATAAAGAACTCAAAAGACTAGGCCCACACAAAATAAAAGCTCCAGTAAAAAAATAGGCAACTAAAATGAGTAGACAATTCTCAGAATAAAAACAAAGCACAAATGGCCAATAAATACATGAAAAAATGTTCATCTCTGGCCATTCAAGAAATGCCAAATAAAACAACGCTGACATTTCATCTCACTCTAGAAAGAATGACTATTGCCAAGAAATTGAATAATAACAAATACTGGCAAGTCTGTGGGGAAAAAGGAACTCTGCTACATTGTTGGTGGGAATGGAAACTAGTACAAGTATGATGGAGATTCCTCAAAACTTAAAATAGAAATTCCATTCGACCCAGCTATGCCCTTTCTAGGTATCTTGCCAGAAGAGTTAAAGACATCAGATTATAGTGCTACATGCATGTCCATGTTTATAACAGCACAGTTTATAATAGGTAAATCTTAGAAGTGGCCTACATGCCCCTCAACAGATGAATAGATAAAGAACATGTGGTATTTACACACGGTAGGATACTACTATGCCATAAAAGATAAGCTTGAATCATGTGTAGGAAAATGGACTCACCTTGAAGCCATAATGTTATATGAAATAAATCAGTTACATAAGATTAAATATTGTAAAACTGAAAATATAAATAAAGAGCAAAATAAAAGATAGATAATAGGAAATAGGGAGGTTGATCTGTGGCAGATGGGAAGAGGACCAGGAGATGGAGGGAAGAGAGAAGTAGAGAAGGGGGAGGAGATGAAGAATTATGATTTATTATGTACCAGCTCCTCACAAGGAAGGTAATCACTATGTACTGCAAACACCATGAATGAGAAGAAACAGAATCAACAGACAATAAAAGTAGGTACTCTAGATATTGAATTATGAGTCCATATTTTAAACAAGTAAGATTATATATAATCAAAGGAATTTAAAGACATGAAAAGCTAGGCCTGAAATTTTAGGACAGCTGTAGAGCAGTGATAGTGAACCTTCTAGAGCTCTCAGGGATACAGCCCGCTGCAACACATATGCCACAGGCTTGCCACCAGTGATCTAGAGAGTATAAAAAGACACAATGCAGTACTTTGAAAATAGAACCAGTGGAAATCCTAGAACTGTAAAGCACAATCACCAAGTAACCAAATCAAGAACTCAATAGATAAATTTCAGAGCACATTAAATACAACTAAGATGAAACAGTAGATACAGATCAGAGAAAGCTGTTCAAATTGAATCATAGAATCATAGAAGGGAGGGACAGAGATGGAGGGAGAGTAGGAGGAAGGGAGGGAGGGAGGGAAATACTGTACATACAGAAGAAAGGATAAAAAAAGTGGCACATATCCCTGAAGCCTCATATAGGTTCATTTCAACTGCCAGAAGGAAAGGATGGAGTGGAGGCAACATATAGATGCGGCAGGATTAGGTGTCGTCTTCATGGAGAGGAGGAACGCTAACAGCCTGTTGAGCGACCCGAAGAAGACCACAGAATGAAGAATGATGTAAATGGAAGTGGATCAACCTGAATAGGGAGCTGAATTTTGACATCAACGGTCTTTGACACATGGACTTTGATGGGGTGGTGGGACTCTGGTGCGTGTTTCGGAGCACAGGCTGAACCCAGATTCCTGTCTCCAGCCCCAGCGCATTCTTGTCCAAGTGTGAAGAATCGTTACCTGAGTGTGGGCATGTAACTAAAGTCCGGCTTCCTCCCGAATATCCAATCCTTTTTCTTTCTATCAAATTTTAAAGGGAAAAAATTAATTTATCTTACATTTTCTTTTCTTTGTAAATGGCCCTGAGAAAATTCTACATGAGTGGATTAAGAAAACTTAACAGGAAAAAAAGAGAAATGTCCATGTTGAACTCGATGTTGTGATGGCATAGATGAGACATGAATGCGCATTATAAAAATGACCCCCACTTTTTAAAAAGTTGTTTTGCTCTTTAAAAGTAACACAGATTTATGCAGGGGGTGTCAAAAATACAGCAAAGAAACAAAATTTGTATTCTATTGTACCACCCAGAGATAACCACTCTTCACGTTTTGGATCTGTATCTTCCTAGATTTTTTGCCTTATGCATATACTAGGAAATACAACAAAGGCTTGCCTTGGATATAGGTTATTCGAACCAAGAACGCTTGTGATTATTGTTTTGACTTTCTTTCTTTCTTTCTTTCTTTCCTCTCTCCCTCTCCTTTTTTCCCTCTCTCCCTTCCTTCTTTCCTTCCTTCCTTTCCTCCTTCTTTCCTTCCTTCTTTTGACAAATAAGTATAAAAAAGTATGAATATAAGCCTGCTCCCCAGGGTGCACTGTTTCATTTATACATTTATTCATTAGGTTATTCAATAAATATTCCTATATGCCATGTACTGAGTTAGGGGCTAGTATTATGTGGGCCTGGGGCTTTTTCCCAGGTGTGGTGGTAATGATGTTACCAAAGACAGGGAGACAAGGCCTGAACCAAAAGCTGTTTTTGGCACCTACCTATGACTCCATGGAGAAGCTGAGGTGTCCAGGACAGATCTCTGGAGACCAGAGGCAGTGGGAGGGACCAGTTTCTCTTCCCTTTTGGGTAGAAGAGCAGAAGCAGACTGGAGCCACTTTAGCTGTTCACTCACCTAGTCTACCTGGCCTCATGATCTGAGGCAAAGGTTATTAATAGTTAATAAAATATTATTAACTTAGTGTTATTTATTTATTATTATTTATTTAGTGTTGTATGCCAAGTAGTATACTCTGCATATATTACTTTATTAACTTCTAACATGAATTTTATAAACTAGTAACTGACATTTATTGAGCACTTAACTATGTGACAGCCACTTACACCGCTATTATTTTATATGCAAGACATAGAATGCTTAGGATACACCTGTAAGTTCTATTATGATCTCCTTTACAGATGAGGAAACTAAAGTTCAGAGACTGATGCAGGGTCACATGACTGAAAATGACAGAGCCAGCAATATCAGAGCTTCTACTGTATTTTCACCCATGATTGTATAATTTAATTAATGAAAAATAGTGTTTCTGACTGTAAAGAATCCTCACCAAATTCAATTCTGAAAGGTTTTTTGAGTGTTACTTTTGGGACACTTTAGCATCAAAGTCAGTGTAAGAAAATATTTACCAAAAAATCCAATTTTAAATTAATCCTGTTGGAGCTCATTTCTTTTGAAAAAGGCTTCCTTCTTTAATTAGTCCATTTCATTTTCATTATATTTTCAAATTTGCTACTGCTTTGTGCTCTTCCTTGGCAATCAGTAATCTCTCTTTATTAAAAAGATGACTTTTTAATATGGTAAAATACTACATAACATAAAATTCACCATTTTACCTGGTTCAGTGGCATTTTAAGTGCATTCACATTGTCGTGCAAACCACCGGTGCTCCCCATCTCCAGGACGGTTTTATCATCCCAGACTACACATGTTAAATAATAACACCACATCTTCCCAATGACTATTGTTTTTAAAGGAGATAGATAACTATCAAGCTTTGGTTTCTGTATGTGAATGAGCACATAATTGATTTAGTGGTATTAGGGAGAAGAATATTTGCTGATATAATGGCACATGCAGAACCTACTGACAAAGGTGTATAATTTGTAAAATAGCTGAGTGGGCAAAATTCTGATTTTCAGTTGCCCTAGGCACTTCAGTGCACTTCTGATAATGATTTTCCTTGGGCTGTAGTTACACTGATAGAAATCACATCCATGCATAAAGAGCAAGCTTAATTATACATAACTAAATACCTAATATGAGGTTTTACATTGTTCACATATATTTTCTGTTTTACCAAAGATGAGACATTCAGTGCTAACTGATCTCAAAAAATAGTGTGGGTTCAGAGCATGAGCATCTTATTGTATGTATTATCCTTTTTTTTTTTTAAACAAAGAAGATACCATTTTGCCTTTCCGTCTCCCTTTGAGAATTGTTTTTATTACATGGGGATTCCATGGACTCCTCTGGTCCCTGCTGTGACACTTAAGTGAGGTTTATTGAGGGTTTCAGATCCAGTGGGTGGTGGAGCAAAATTAACTGATTCCCACTGAGAATGACATTTCTTTACATTCTCAACTCATTTGTACTGAGCCCAATCACTTGAGCTCAAAATAATAAAAGTAGCCAAAGTGACTGGGATGCAAAGTCTCCGTTTCTGTTCTAAATTCTGTATATGCATTATTTTATTTAATCTGTACAATTCTGTGAGATGGAATCAACTTCTCGTTGTTTAGGTAGGAAAGCAAAGGAACAGAAAGATTATATAACTTGCCCAAAGTGCCCGGTTACCAGTGACAGACTGGGGTTCGGAACCAGGCTTCTCTATGGACATGAGGTCCTAGTCCTTCAGGCTTGGCTAAAAGGTATCTTTGGAAGAATGTTAGGGTTAAAACAAAAGT
The DNA here is from genome assembly GCF_000276665.1 of Chinchilla lanigera. Lineage (NCBI taxonomy): Eukaryota > Metazoa > Chordata > Mammalia > Rodentia > Chinchillidae > Chinchilla > Chinchilla lanigera. Next base: position 33,608,917 of record NW_004955411.1, read on the forward strand.
GTCCCCCCAAACCCACAGTGCCCTCAAGCATTCCCCCTTCCTTTGGGACTGAGCTAAGTGGCTTGTCTCAGTTGAGGTCAGGCACAGGGTCTAGGGGTACAGGCTCTCTGGCCAGGGAAGGAAAACGGAAAGAGCAAGATCTTCCAGCTGCCCTTTGTTAACCAGTTGGGAAGAGGGGAGGGGAGGAAGAGAGGCCTTAAGCACATTTCCCAGGGTGTCTGGTCAAGGCTGTTGGGCCCCTCTGCCTGGGTCCCATAAGCGCTGCCTTCTTCTTAGAACCCCTCTGTCCCGAGGGAACTCCTTCTCCAGAACTGACCTCCCGGGGTGTGCTCTTACCTTTGTGCACCTCGGTGAGAGTGGTGAGAACTCCTTTGCCCCGAGTGTGTCCTCTTCCAGGTTGTGAGGATAATGGTAGGCCTCCGTGAATGGGTGCTGAGGTGAGAGTGACCCCTCCTCCTTGCGGCTTCCAGATTCTGTCCCTCATCATCCAGGAAAGGAGTTTTCAGGCAGAGGCTCCCAAGTGAGAAGGACCTTTCTGGACAGGGAGGAGAACTGATGGATTCTGCCAGAAATTGAAGCAGTTCAGCCACTTGTATCCGAGGGCGTGGTCACGGCGACCTAGCAGCTTTTGGAAGGACCTCAGCGTGGCTCCGGAGCCCCGCAGTCTCCAGTCTTCCCCCAGTTTGTGAAGGCCAGAAACACTCTCCCAGCCTTTGTTCCTGATTTGCTGCTGACAGACCGCAGTCACCCGCACACAACTTAAAATGAGCAGAGGTGACATTCCTGGGAATGTTCCTTACCCTAAGGAACGTGTTACAGATGGCATTCATGGTGTTCATGAGTCAAATTTATCTTTCAGAAATAAGCACTTTCTGCCTTAGGTAACACTTTCTCTGAATAATTTTGTGGACTTGGAGTCCTGTACCCTCCTCCTAGCAAGAGGTAGCATTCTGCTCTGGATTATCCTCGAGGTCTGTCTACTATGCTCATTCAAGACCTGCAGAGGGGCTGGGGATTTAGCTCAGCGGCAAAGCGCTTGCCTGGCAAGCGCAAGGTCGTGAGTTCGGTTCCTGGTACCGGAGAAAAACCAAAAAAACCAAAGACCTGCAGAAGTTCCTACAGAGAACAGCAGTGTTTATACTGCATTTCCCTTCAGTAATTGTACCTCACACTAAAAACAGTGACTGGTGAGCTTCACACTGAAGTACAGTCTTTACTTCAAAAGTGTGACAGTATTCCACAGGGTGTTATAAGTGAACTCTCTTGAACAATAGTGGCAGGAAGCAGTTGAGTCTTAGGAAGGATTTATTACAGCGTGTTCAAATGTAAGGTATGTCATGCAAATAAAAAGACAGACGAAATTCAGCAGTGGTTGTTATGTTGTGTATTATTGTCTTCCAATTCATTGTTTAGATTACCAAATACAAGCATGCAAAAATTCATCATAAATAAATAAATAAAGTGTTAGCTGTTCCTTTCGATAAACAACCATTGTTGAATTCCTGTCATCCTGTTTGATGAAACTCTATATCACTTATAATTTTTTTGTATTTATTTTTTATACTCTTTACTGGTTTGATTAATCTTGCATTCTTACATCTGGTAATCTGACCAGCTTGGATGAAGATAAAAATATGTAATATAACAACCACTGTCAATCCCTATCATTTTGTTCTGAAACCCTGTATTGTTCTTATAGTTTCTGCTTTGTTTTGTTTTTTTCTATGTTGTTGGCATTTTGCTATTGTTCTTTTTTAAAAAATTCTCTCTTTTTTTTGTTTTTTTTTCCAGTATTGGGGATGGAACTCACAACCTTGTGCTTGCTGGGCAGGCCCTGTGCCGCTGAGCTAAATCCCCATCCCCCAAAATTCTCTTTAAAATAATAAAAAAAAAAGACAGAAGACTCAGTTTAGGATGGGGCTCCCTAGGACGCCAGTTGAGGCCATGGTCAGCGATACGCTTTCTCTCCCATCACACACTTGTCTGCTTTCTTGATCACTGTTTCTAGAAATAGAAACAGATCACTGCTCCTAGCTCACCATTAAGGCCACACAGGGCACATGCTCTGTTTTCTCAGCCTGCTCTGAAAACACTGCTCTACTTGGTCAGGTTACTCAAAGCCATCAGCTAGATCACAGGGTGAAAAGGTTTTAAACACTTCAACCCAAAGGTGACCAGCACTGGTTTATTTTCATTTTCTTTTCTTTTTTTTTTAATTTTGTTTTAACTATAGCCACTCGGAGCCAGTGACTATTTGGAACTGTCGAGGAATTTTGATACAGTATTTTTACGGAACATTCCACAATTTACGTTGGCAAAGAGGACCCAAGCTCGAAGATTCATAACTCTCATTGATAATTTTTATGATTTCAAGGTAAGGAGATCAGATATATTTTTTTCAAAATTACACATTTTGGCCTTTGGAGCGAGATGGCTTGGGCTGCAGTCCTGTCTCTACTACTTACTTCACCTCTCTGTGCCTCAATTTCCTCACCTGCGAACAGGGAATGATAGCATTTACCTCAGAGGGTCTTTGCACACTACCAAGGCTAATCCATCTACTCCAGCGGTTGGCTGCTGTCAGCAGGAGCAGCGGTAGTCATGTGGTCAAGCTCCCACCACAAGTCCCTCTTCTGTGCTGATTCTGTCATTCCATCAGAAGAGCGTGTGCGCCATCCGTAGTAATGCACCACACAATGCCTGGCCCGGGCTCTGTACCCAGCAAATATGTGTTGCTTCAATAAATGGCTGGACTGGTAGAATAAATAAATAAACGAATGACGGAAGGGCCCTCCGCAACATCAGAGCACTCTTCCCCTAGCACCCGGCCTTATACTGCCTTATTCTTTGCATTTGTCTTACCCACATGTTTTAGCACTGATTGCCGGGCCATTGTCTGTTCATGAAGGCCAGTGTAACCCAGTGGCCAAGGCGAGGCCGTGTGGCCAGGCTGTCCGTCCTGGAGACTGGGTTAGTCTCTGTGAGCTTCAGTTGCCTTCCCTAGAAGGAGACAGTAATGGTTCTTACTGCACATGATCGCTGTGAGGCTGGCGGGAGTGTGTAAAGCACTGAGAACGTTATCTGACAGAGTGAGCTCTAGGTCATAGTATATAAATACACGCCGACAGTGAAGGTGTGTGTACAGCTTTGAATAAGAGTGAAGCATTATTTTCCATTAGATACATGGTTTTCCTGCCCATTTCTTGTACAGAAGTAGAGCAGAAAGTCTAAAGGGAAGGGCCTTTGGGGAAAGAGGCGATTACAGACTGCTGGCAGGGAGTGGAGAAATTGTCAAGTTTCGTTTACTCGTGCAGCAGCCTTTCATGGTGCCAAGCCCAGCGCCAAGCGGGAGAGATTCAGTGGAAGTGAAGTGAGACACAGCGACTGTCTTCATGGAGCTTATAGCCTAGTGCCAGAGACACATGAATGCCATATCCTCCGGCAAGTCCAGTCACGACTGCCGGGTGATGTCTTGGACAGAGAAGAGTGTGGCACTGGGAGAATCTAGGGAGGGAGCAGGAACGTAGGGTTGGGCTCAGGGAAGTCCCCTGAGACCCATGGAGGTACCTCAAATCTGGATTCCAGAGGCCACCTCATCCTCGCGGAAGCACAGCAGGACCAGCCCTATGCCCCGGAACCTGCATGTTCAATGTGCCTGTTACGGTTTGTGTCTGGATATCCCCACAAAGCCTCATGCAGTCATGGGGCGGGCTTCTAGAGTCTATGATTGATCCATGGTCCAATGTCCATGGGGTTATGGATGTGAGGGCTGCACCCGCCCTGGGGCAGGTAGTTTGCATACAGTGTAGGGGAGGGAAAGAGGCTGCCTGCCGCCACTTCCCCCTTTTGCTCTTGCTGCTTTTGCTGTTTTGCACCGCCATGAACTGTTGCCCTCTGCCACATGCTACTCTGCCTTGGAGCCAGCCGAGTATGGACTGAAACCTCCACAAACTGTGTGCTAAATAAACCTTTCCTTCTTTAATTTTGGGTGTCAAGTATTTTGTCACAGCAATGAGAGAAAAGTAACCAAGACCGTGCTCCTTATAAATGCTCAGAAGTGCAAGGGGGGAACTCGGCACAGGGGAAGGGTGGCCAGGGTGGGGAGCCGATGGTGAAGCCCTGGAAGGGGTGGGCCGAGCATGAATGCAGCAAGTGCAGGCTCTGGTGCAGTGGCCCAGGAGTGGCCACAGAATCTGCTGCTTGTTCCCAGGGGCCACACACGCGTGATCAGGTAGTCAGGAGAAGTGCAGGCCGAGAGATCAAGGCCCATCACCTGTGGGTGGCTCCTTTCTGCTGAGACTTCGCGCACTACGCACAGGGGCTGTGGAATGAAAGGTGTGACCCAGGAGGTCACTGTGTTTATGGGATGAAGGCTTCCAGAAGAAATGGTGGAGTAGGCGATTGGTCCTAAAATTGGAGGATGGACAATCTCACTGTTACACATTTCAGCTGGATAAACCTTAACACCTATGGCCCCACCCTCAGTCCTACCCGCTAACCCTGCCTCACTCCCACTTTTCTACTTCTTACATAAAAGAGGAAGATTCATCCGCAGTATGACAGGACTCCCAAGCTGCTCTCCTAGCATTTGCTGCCGCTAAACCACACGCTTAGAGATTACAGTCTTTTCAGAATGTAGTCCAAATTACCATACTTCAAAAATTGAGAGCAGTTAACAGACATTATTCTAGAACACATTCACAGAAATTTGTGAAATAATGGCATTTCCATCTAAATCATGAAAGAAAGTATCATTTGTGATTGAAAGAATCTATAGAGGAGACAGAAGACCTTTTGGATATGGAAAAAGTTAGTTCCAAATGCCAAAGTGTTATTTTGAAGTATTGATGTGTTTATTTAAAGAATGACTTGTAAAGGATAACTGTGACTCCTGAAAATAAATACAGGATTTTTTAAACAGCAAGAGGCGTATGTTTTCTATTTAAACTTGCAGATAGGGCATGTACAAAAGACATAAAAGCTGTTTCCAAAATATGATCAAGATATGCCACTGAAATGCTGACGTAGCGAAGGGACGTTAATGCGGAAGTCGGCCTTCTTGATGTCCTGGCAGGTTGCTGGTGTCAGGCTTAGGTAGAGGACTCATGTTCTGACCTTAGCTGGCAGCTGCACAGCACAGCGGGAACCACCCCACTGTGCATCTGAGAGTAGCTTTGATACACACGGAGACCTCCTCCAGACGGCCAGGCGCAGATGTCACCAGCAGGGTGAAGTTGCCCTCGCCTGTGGGTGCCACTAATAAAATGCCACGGGCTGGGTGATTTATAAATAGTAGAAATTTATTTCTTCCACGTCTGGGGACTGAAGAGCCCAAGAGCAAGGCTCGAGCAGATCACTGCAGAGCCCTCTGATTCAGTCACCTCTTGAGGTCCCACCTCCTAACAACTGCATTAGGATCAAGTTCCAACATGGATTTTGCAGGGGATGAACCATAGCAGTGACGGAAAGAGCATTGGACTTAGAATGGGAAAACGGGCTGATGTCTGAGCTGAGACCTCTGTGGACCGCAAGTCTCTTAATAAAACTTACGCGCCTTACCTCACAGTATGGTGTGCAGCTGTGCAGAAATATTTGGAAAGTACTAGGCAGTCATCAAACATCACTTAACCGTAAACTGTTGGAAAAAATAATTATAAAAGCAAAGATTCAGACTCCCTGATGGAACAGATTCTTTTCTTGTGCGAGGGATTTTTCTTACACACAACTTGTGAAATGTAAAGAGTAGCACCGTTTATGCATTTTCCCTGTTTCAGGTGCGTATAATTTGCTCTGCCTCAACTCCTATATCAAGCTTATTTTTGCATCAACATCATGACAGTGAATTGGAGCAAAGCAGAATACTGATGGATGATTTGGGGCTGAGCCAGGTAGGTAATATTAACATAATCTCTTTTTATTATAAAACAGCTTAATTGTTTTTGGTTTGATACATGGCTACATTTTGAAGAAGGAATGCAGTAGATAGTTAACTGTTGATTTGCTGCTTTCTTCTAAAGCTATGGAGCAAACTTACTAAACTACATTTAGCATCACTAAATGTAGACAATTGCACCCTACAGTAGAAGACCTTCGTGACCATATGGCAGAAGGAAGTCCAAGAGGTGGCTACAGGCCCACAGTCACATGCTGGTCATAGTGGGCAGGAGCCGGGCACCAGGGCGCTGTGGCTCCAGGCTCATTCCACTGCCATTTCTGATACTTTTCCACGATGCCTGGACTGCAGTGTATGATACAGCATCCGAGCACGCGAGCTGACTAGTCCAGGACCAGGGAGTGCTCCGGCTTAAGATGAAATGTATGCTTCGATTCCAGCCTTCACTTAGCAAACATCCTTGGAGCACTGTTGATGCCGGCTCTGGGGACACTCTTTAGGGAACAAACTGATGTTGGCCCAGCTCTTCCGGAGCTTAGAGTCTAGATTAACCTCAGGCCAAGCAGAAGTGACTTTGCATTCCTTTCTTCTGTAAGAATATTACAGGGTATAGTTCTCAACTGTTCATAGTGGAAATACTAGTCAAAGTATAAAATCATCAACACAACCCTGTGGATGAAAACACCATTCTTCCTGCCCAGAACTCAAAACCCACTCAAGGGAGATCCACTTCTTACTGACCCAAGTAGAAATTATACATTCTCAGGAGTGTGGGAAAACGAGGCCAGTAATTTTTTATGAAGTGAACTTTCAAACTATGGTTACTTAAACCTACAGGTCTTAGTCTGTTCAGGCCGCTGTAACGGAACACCATAAAGTGTGTGTGGGGGGAGCTTATGTGCAAGAGAAATTTATTTCTCAGCAGTTTAACATCAAGATGCCAGATTTGGTTCCTGGTGAAGGCCTGCTTTTGGTTCCATGTGCGCTGTCTTTGTTTAAAATATAAGCCACACATAGCAGAAGGGGCTCTCTGACCCTCCTTTATAAGGGGGCAATTCTATTCTTGAGGGATCCACTCTCAAGACCTAATAAATCTGAAAGGCTGTATCCCTAATCCCATCACCTTGGGGGTCAAGGCTTCAGCACACAAATGTTGGCACTTTCAGACCTTAGCAGTATAGAAATAGCTGCTTATAAATTCTAGGACTGGGGCCATTTGAAATGTAAGTTCCCCAAGAATAATACTTACATCCAGATATTGTCTTTAACAATTCAGAAGAACACCAGTGGTGCTGAACCTGTGGCACACACGCTGCAGCCGGCTGTTTGTTATCACTGAAAGTTCTACAAGGTTCCCCTTACTGTCATAGGCCCTTAAAAATTTTCCCCTAGGATCAGGGTTTAGACAGAGACCAAAGTAAGCTCAGCTGTTAGGGTCACTCATACAAGAAGAAATCAGAAAATGTGTGTAACCTGCAGGTAATGAAGATCATAGTGAATCAGTGGGGAAGGTGAACTGAAGAGTCTACATTTTTTTTTTTTTTTTTTTTTTTAAAGCACAATAGGACTTGATATGGAAAGAAAGGAAAGGTCAAAGTCCACTTAGTG
>NW_004955411.1:33616517-33637349 GCF_000276665.1 Chinchilla lanigera
ATGAAGATCATAGTGAATCAGTGGGGAAGGTGAACTGTTTTTTTACATTTTTTTTTTTTTTTTTTTCTGAAAAAGCACAATAACAAACTCTATGGAAAGAAAGGAAAGGTCAAAGTCCACTTAGTGGCCATGAGCGCATGTTGGTATCACCAGTCTCAGCCTGTTTACCAGCCTCCCACGGACCCACTGAGGCCTTTCAGTTCCCCCAGTTTGGAAAAGGCTCTTCAGAGGTTTGTCCTCTGGGACCTATGGGCAGTGGGACCCTGGCTAGGAAGCTTCCGAAGCCAGGTCTGCCCCTTCGTAACACAGCAGAACCACTGCTTTTGTCATTCCTTATTCCTGGGTGTGCGTGCACTCAAGGAGAAGGAATTCCTTTTCTATCTGGAATATCTAATATTCCTTTAGGTTTTGCAGCGAACTTTAATTCTGAATAAAACCTCTCACAGTTGGGTGTTGTGGTATTGTGTCAGCTTTAATTGTTTTTCAAATGTTTTTCTTTTAGGTTTTATCCTTGGTGATTTTATCTGTTCCCTGTTTATAGGTTTAAATCAGTGGGTTGATCTAGTCTTAACTTAAGAGATTATATATGAAAATGTACAGAAAAATTTATAACCTCAGTAGGTAAACCTGAAGTCTTTTTGAAACATGAATTTGGACGTCCCCATGTCCATGCGGGTGGTGGGAACTGGCGCTGAGCGTGTGTTTGCTCGCTTGCTTTTGTGACCAGGACGCGGCTCAGGGGCTGTCCATGTTCACCGGGGAAGAGGAGATCTTCGCGTTCCAGCGCACCACCTCGCGGCTCACGGAGATGCAGACCGAGCAGTACTGGAACGAAGGGGACAGAAGCCAGAAGTGACCGTCCTTTCCCACGAGGACTGTGCACATGGCGACTGCAGGGAGAACTCTGCAGAACTGTGAGACTTGAAAGAATCGTTTTCTCATCGTCCGTTACGCACTTTGTCCTCTGGACCATTCTAATCTAAGATTGCTGTCAAAGATGCAGTGGATTAGTAAGTTAAAGATTTAAAACTTTTATAGATCTGCTTTTGCCTATTTATTTGGACTTCTTTCTGCACCACAAAATTGAATATTGTAATGATTTGATGATTGAAAATGATTGTAAAAGCAGACAATGCGCTTTACAGGAAACCCCCTGAGTGAACCTTGAATGTACAAACACTAAATCCCAGTCCTGATGTCTCCATGCTTTGGTGATGTGGCTGTTATTAATCCTTAGACACACATCCTTTTTTTTTTCCAATTCAAAACGAGAAAGCTTTCTAATCTTATTACAAACCAAAAGGAATAGCATTTTAGACTATGGGCTTGTAGGTGTGGTTTTTGTTGCTTTTGGGCTATGAATTCCGCATAATGGTTTCCTTGGGCTGCTGAAAGTATGTTTTTAGCCCAGAGATCAGGGCTGGCAGGCAAGACCTGATCCCACGCAGTCATAGGATGGCCTGGGTAGAGGGAGGTATGCACCATCAAGCTGGGAGCAGACGGATCTGAGGGCAGACCCCTGACTCACATGGCCAGTGGGTGGGCAGGGGATGCAGGGTCGCCCACTGCCCAGCGGAGAGCCGATGCCTGCGACGCCTGCGCATCTGAAGCCATTGGGACCCAGCGGCCGACGGGTTCCGGCCTCTCCTTACTGCAAGAGGCCACTCCCCACCCCGCTGCTGACTCTGCAGAGAGAGGGGCCTTGCAGAACATAGGAAGGAACCCTACAAATCTTTAAAACCGAATTTGTCCCTCACTGATACCATTCCTTTATTCTTTAAGTAGAACCTGACTTTGCTGTTATCGCTGGAAAGGACATTGGTTGGGGCTAAGAGAACCTTAAATCTCTGCTCAGAAAATGAGAAAAATATGAAACTCACAGGCTTAGGAAAATCAAGGACGAGGCGGTAATGTTAGTCAAGGCGCCGGCTAAGTACCCAGGTGAGTCTGTTCAGGCAGTGACTGCCATTGCCAGCGTAAGTGTATCCAAGCCTACTTATTATCTAGTAATCCATTCCTGCTTCCCAGTGTAAGTCAGGTAGATGGTCCCAAGCATAGAGGAAAGTTTCAGTCAGGGTTCCTGAAAATTAAATGTGGTTTCAAAATATTTTTATAGAAGTAAAATACAGGGAATTCCAAAGAGGCTAAGTAAAAGGGAGATGGGAAATAACCACGCTGTGCCAGATTTAACACTCAATACATTGTTTTCATTTTTAAAAAGTGATCCTAGGAAGTAAATATAACCATCCTTGATTATGGATAAGGAAATAAAGGCACAACTTACAAATGCAAAACGTGCTATGTTTTGTACTACACCGCCTCCTACTCTCGCCGTGAAAAAGAGATCATGTTTAATATATTCTTTAAAAAACTCAGTGAATTTACAGCAGAACCATCCCTTTGAACCCAAATATATCTTTAAATCTTAGCTTTTTAAAAATTTTTTTGGAGTGCTGAGGATTCAATTCAGGGTCTCAGGCATACGAGGCAAGCGCTGGGTAAGCGCTCTACCAGTAAGCCGCGCTCTCATCCCTGGATCTTAGCTTTCTGTTTTTCCTGTGTCCGTGGTAACCGTCCTGTACCTTAATAGACAGATGGTGCGAATGGGTAGGCAGACAGGGGGACAGAAAAAGGACTGCCCTCTGATGCTGGGGTATGTAGGATAGTGCCCCACTTGAGTTCTACTGTAAAAGTTTTTTGAAGTCAGGTATTTGGGAAAATTCATTTTCATAGATATAATTACGTAATGTTAGTTAAGGCGCTGGCAAAGTGCACAGGCGTCCGTGTAACTCTCAGTGTAGCCGCCCTCTGGTTTGGATTCTAAGAAACTTAACCACCTTTAAAATGTTGTTTCTGTAGTGTAACACCAGTTCAGGTTCCACGCACATACCTGGAATGTGTGCTCATTGCTGTCCTCTTTCCCCCACCCACCGGCCCCGCTAGGCTCCCGCCACCCCTCCCTGGGCCTGAGGAGATGGGTCACAGTGGGAGAGGCTTTCTGAGTGGGAGTGGGGTGTAGAGGGAGGTGGCTTGAAGGCTTTCACTGGGCTCGGCCCTAGGTGTCAGGAGGGAAAACTGTGGCTGAGAATGGTACGTGTTCATCCTCATCTCTCCACAGAGTCTGCTTCATAAAACAGCATGCCAGAAAGTGAAATGAAAGCCTTAGTGGTTAGAGCTCACCAGCAAACAATGTGGTAGCTCTTCTAGAAGGAGGTATGGTGTACACTTATCACCATTTTCCAGACAGGAAGCTGAGGCATAGAAAATGGCTAGAACAGAGTAGTTTAAAATACCCACTGGAATCAGTAAATTATAAAAACACCAGTTTATTAAACTTTCCGTCTCATTGCCTCTGTCCTATAAACAGTATTCTTAGTCCATGCAGCCGGAACCTACATTTTCAGCCCCTTCATGTGAAATGAAAACATGTCATGCCTGACCCTTGGGCTCCTGGTCAGTTACAGGGATCTGTAACTGATCTTATAAGTTACCTTTGTTAGATCCGCTGATCTCATAAGACAGTGCTGCTGGGGGAAAAGGATTCTCTTCAGAAATGAGTTTACAGCTCTTTATTAAGGCAGAATTAAGTTTAGTTTTCCCCATTTACATATAGAATTTCATTTTTCAGGAATAGAAAAATAAAATAATAATAAAAAAAATCTTTCCTCTTTTTAAATGTCTGCCGATTCTGTCCAGCGTCTCCCTAGAAACCTGATAGCTGTTAGCTCCACTGGCCACATGGTTCTGCAGACATGTCTGTCCATTCACCTTTTGCCTGATAGCATGAGGCCCTAGGACAACATCTGTCTGTCTTCTCGCTTACTTGGAAGTCTTCCAGGGGCTGTCTGGAGAAGCTTCCTGTCTCAGGACTGCATTTCCAGGGTCCCTTGCAGTTAGTTGACTTCAATCTCAGTGTTACAAAGGGATCATGATCTGTCATTAGAAAATTCTCTTTTAGTAATTATTACGTTGTGACTGAGTCTTCGTTTTTCATAACTAGGAATAATGATGTGCATTTCCTAAAATAATTCTGAGGATAGTTGGTTAAAAGCACTCTGCAAATGGTAAAGGATTAGAAGAATATTAGAAGTTATTTTACCGAAGGTTATGATCGTTAGTCAGCAATCACTGCCTGCTCTCCGCTTGGAGGAATGCAACACGGAAGACTCATCCCCAGCCACGGCTGTCTGGCAGAAAGGAGAAGATACGGCAAATGGCTGCACACCGAGGGCACAAGATTCCGGCATAATGAGATGCCAGGAAAGGTCATTAAACTCGAACCCATTCTTTTCAGGGGTGCTTAGTACAGAAAATGGATGATACACTTTGGTGAACATAGATTTCTCAGAAAGTGGGCGCCATCTCGTGGTCAGTGGGATGAACTGACAGAAAAAAGCCTGAGATTTGCAGAGGGCTGGAGAACTTCAACGCCGCATATTGCAAGGCTCAGGTCGCGCTTCCAGAGAGCAGGGGACCATGGACAGAAGCGGGGCCCAGTGTCTGTGCTCACGGATGCTCCTCATGGATTCTGAGGTCGGCGGGGGGTGGCGCTGTGCCTGTTACTGCACAGCCAGCCAGGACATCCCGACTCAGGAGCCCTGATTCCTTGGCTAAAGTTTTCGAGGGGGGCCAGCCTGTTGCTGTGATCTTTGTGGATGATAGTACGGTCACTGGCCCACGAGGCCGTCTCAAGGCACCCTGTGTGCCTGCCCTTCTCCTTTCCCATCTTTTCTACCCCACATACAACCACACAGCAGAGCAGGCAGCCCTTCTTCGTTTACAGAGCACTTGCTTCTGTGCTGTCATTCGCCCACAAGAGAAAGCAGGTCCGCAGGACCATAAGCAGTTTGCCCAAGGTGGCACATCCAGGAAACACATGTCTTCTAGACTGGACCCTGTGTGCGTGGCCCTCCCTGCAGAGTAGCAAGGGCAGCCCCCATCTGTGGAGTCGCGGTAGGCCTGCGAGGCCAGAACAGGAAACATGGGGGTGGAGGGGCATCGCAAGGGTATCGTTCTTCACGGCAGCATTCGTGTTGGTGAAGAACTGGAATCACACAGGCAAGATGTTGAAGTAGTGACCTTTTCAGTGACTCTGGAAAAGGAGGTGTTATTACCACCAGGTTTTGTTTGTTTGGAGAGAAAACTGAGCATCGGAGAGATGGACGAACTACAGGCCAACCTGCACGGGGTCCCCTGCAGCAGTCAGAGCGGCCAGCCAGGTTTACATATGGCAGCATGGACAAAGCCCAAATATCCCCTTGGGGGACACTTACAGCCAAGGCCATTCAATGTAAAGAAGCCCACATGTAAAACAGCACTATTTTTCTTGGGCACATACCACCTAAATATGTTTCTGGAAGATCGGAGGAAAACATCATAAATACACTGCAGTCAGCACCTGTGTGAGGAAGGGAGGGGGCGCAGCGGGTGAGAAAGGAAAAGCAAAGGGGGCCGTGCAGAGGTGATGGCAGCTATGTGTCGTAAACTCAGGACTATGGTCAACGTGGTTTAATGCACCAGAGGTCCCTAGAAAGAAAGAAGAGTGGGATGGCTGTATTGCCGAAAGCAACATATAGATTTAATGCAGTTTGTATTAAAATACCAACATCACTCTTCACAGAGCCAGAAAAGATCGTCCTAAAACTTACATGGAAATAGAAAAGACCCAGAATAGCCAAAGCATCCTGAGCAAAAAGAGCCAAGCAGGAGGCATCACAGTTCTAGATTTCAAGTTACAAGTATACCAGGAAGCTGTCCTAATGGAAACGGTGTGGTGCTAGCACACAAACGGACATGTAGACCAGTGGAATAGAAGAAACAATCCCTGTACCTTCGGCCATCTGATTTTTGACAGCAGGGCCAAAAACATATGCTGGAGAAAAGACAGCCTCTTTAATAAATGGTGCTGGTAAAACTAATTATCCATGTGCAGAAGAATGAAAGTAGACCCGTATCTCTCACCTTGTATTAAAATCAAATCAAAATGGATAAAAGGCCTAGATATAAAAGCACATTGAAACTGCTGGAAGATAATATAGGGGAAAGACTTACAGCCGTATGCAAGGACTTACTGAACATAATTCCAGAAGCACAAGAAATAACATCAAGAATCAACAAGTGGGATCAAATTAAAAACCTTCTGCAGAACAAAGGAAGCATTCAACAGACTGAAGAGATAACCTACAGAATGGGAGAAATTTGCCAGCCACTTTTCTGATAGAGGACTATTATCCACAGTATATAAAGAACACAAAAAATTAACCCCTAGAAAACAAATGACCCAATCCAAAAAAATGAGCAAATGAACTAAATAGACATTTCCCAAAAGAAGTACATATGGCCAATAAATACATGAAAAAATGTCCATCATCCTTATCCACTAGGGAAATGCAAATCAGAACACCTTGAGCTGGGGGTGGTGGCACATGCCTTGCCTATAGGTGGTAGGACAGGGAGGCAGACTTTTTGGAGATGAGGAAGGAGGGGAGGGTAGGGTAGGAGGTAAGCAATAGAAAAGATCAAGAGGAGGATAGATGATAGATAGGCGAGTGATAGACATACAGATAATAGATAGGTAGATCTATGTATATATTTGCCCCAGAACAAATTAACTAGTATGTATTGCAAACATACATTAATTAACAAAGAAAGGACAGTGGAAAAATATTTGAAACCAGCACTTGAAGGAAAGCAGCGGTCTGGGAGAGGGAGTCCGCTAAGACTGTTTGAGGTCCGCAGGCCACCGAGGGGCAGCGTGGTGTCCAAGGAGTCGGTGACAATCACTGGACTCTCAGCACAGCCCCTGGGGCCCTGCAGAGACACAGGCTTCAGCATTGGCGGTGAGGGGTTGGAGAAGGTCTGCGCAGGTTTGGGCGCTGGTGATGCGCTGGGCTTGAGAATGCCCTGAGAGAGCCAGAGGGGCGAGCAAGTGAGAGAGGGCGCTGGCTCCAGCAGGGGGCCGGAGACGGAGTTAGAGCTCCATCGAAGCTGAACGGAGCTCTGTGGCCGTCGCCAAGCGCTCCAGTCCCAGGAGCACGTCCCACTCCTGAAAGGACTGCAGACCCAAGGGCTTCTGTGTGTGTGGAATATAGGTCACCTCAACAGAAATGCTGTTACATATTAACTTAATTCACTTAAAAATAACAATAATCACATTACATGTTCCATAAATAGATTATGAAAATGTTTTCCAAGACCAGAAAAAATTAGCAAGAAGTATAGCGTTTTAAATCTTTGCCAAGGTCTGGCTTAAGGGACTACAGCTAGATTGTCACACCCGCTTGTGCACTGGGTCCTTGTGATATCACACACGTTCTGCAGCTTCTGGAAAAGTCAGCTGCGTACGTGGGACAGCATGCGTGTGGGCGAGGCAAATGTCTTAGTGGCTGTCTTAGTCCATTTTGCGCTGCCATTCAGCACACCCGGGACAGGGCAATTTTGCAAGAACAGAGATTTCTTTCTTATAATTCTAGAGACTGGGAAGTTAAGGGCCCACGCATCTGCGTCATCCTGTGATGGAAGGCAGAAGGGCAAAAGTATACGGGAGGCCCAGCGAAGGGCACACGCACTTTTCTCACTGACGCACTCTCCTGAGAAGGAACCACTGCCTGGAGGGCAGCGTCTTTAAATCTCCCAGCTTGCAGCGCTGCCACATAGAAGGTCAGGTTGCTGACTCGTGAACTTTGGATGGTACGTTCAAACCACAAAGCGGCACTATGAAAAACGGCTTTGATCTCACAGAACCACTGAAAGCCTCACAGGTCCCTCGGGGTCACTCCGCCGCACTTGCGCAAGGCTCAAGTGTGTTGCCGGCAGGGTACCGCAGTCCTGTGAGCCCACGGGAGCCGGCCAGGGCTGCTGTCGGCTGCCGGAGCAGGGAGAGGCTGCTAGCAGGAGAGGGATGAGGCTGAGCTGCGTGCGGATCCGAACCTCCTTGCCTCGGACCGAGAGCGCTCGCCCTCTCTTGCCACCTGGCTCCCGCTCCTGACCGCAGAGCCTTCTTCCTGCTCATCGCCCCTGCTGCTCTGCCACGCTCTTCTCTCGGCTCTCCTGCTGCCTTTTAGCTCCTTCCTCTCTGGATGCATCTGGTTCTTTTCCCTTTTCTTACTCCAAAAGTTCTTTCTTGGATCCATTTAACATGTTATGTAAAAACCACAACCGGTATTAGACAAAGCGCTTTCCCACATAGCGTCTTCTTCCACCCTTGTCTTGATTTTCGGAGTTGGAAGCACCGTCCTGTGCCATTTATCCCCGAACACGCATTCCGTCCCCGAACCCCCGCCAGTCTCCAGCTCTGTGCTTTCCTAGCTCTCTTTTCACATTATTTTTGTGATCTTGGTCATGGTGAAACTATTAGGTAGCGAGGTCTAAATTTATCTTCTGACTTTAAATCCACCTACACTGGTACTCAGGTGGCCAAGAAAGCTGCTTCAAATTAGGTCATGCTTGAGCTTCTGCCATCTCTTGTTTAAAATTTTAAGCAGATGCAGGTTATAAAAAACCATTTGCTAAAGTGTAAAGTCTGTACCCAGAGAGAACCATTTTCAGAGACAAAGGCTAACGCTGAAGGAAGAAAGGTGGGGCATACATCATGCCCATCCTGGCCCAAGGATTTCAGCCACGGCACGTAACACCAGGTAAAGCAGTAAACATTGCTCTTTTGGCTTCATATGTGACCTTTCTTCACTGAAGCACTGTCTTCTTTTTGCCTTTTTTTTTTTTTATAAGATAGAGTCTTGCTATACCGTTTGGGCTGGCCTTGAGCTCACTTTGTAGTCCAGGCTGGTCTTGAACTTGTAACAATCCTCCTGCCTCAGCCTTCCCACATGCTGGGATTACGGGTGTGTGCCACCACGCCTGACGCTCTGTCATTTTATAATTTGGTCAAATAGTGTACCAAAACAGAGGACCATGAGTACATGAAAAGGTGCTCAGTATTATACTCAATGGGAAATGTAAATCAAAACCATAATGAGATACCACATTGCACTATTTGGATGGCTAGAATGAGATAGATAATTTAAAAAGTTGATGAACATGTGGACAAGTTGAAATTGCACACATTGACATCCACACATTGACAGTTATATGTTGCTGGTGAAAATGTAAAATGGTACAAATTTGGAAAACGTTGAGCGTAGTTACTTTATAACCTAGCACTTCTACTCCTAGAAACCTAAGAGAAATAAAAAAGTTTCATAAAACCTTGTACATGAATGTTCATGATAGCATTATTCATATTCCACAAAAAGTGAAGAAAACTCAAATGCTCACCAGCTAGTGAATGGCTAAATCTAATGTGGTGCATCCATGTGATGGAATATTACACAGCAATTTAAAGATGGAAGTACAATTTGCTGCAATATGGATGAACCTTGAAAACACTATGGTAAGTGAAAGAAGCCAGTTACAAAGGGCGTTAGTCAGATGATTACACGTATACTGTATATACAGAATGGGCAAATCTATAGAGATGGAAAGGAGTGAGAGGCAGGAGATTAGGATGTGGCAGACTGGCTGTGCAAGCAGGCATGACCTGTCAATCACGGCCAGGACACATTCACAGAACAGCTTCTGAGCCCTACACCCATCAGAGAATGCTATCTTCAATTCTTCTGGCACAGCATCAATCCGGTTTTTGATAGGACAGCATAGACCTGACATCAGAATGGGGATGTGAAGATGGTGTCCATGAAGCTCACGGCCACTGGGAGCCCTTTCACTGGCATCCCCTGCACTCTGGAGGGTGTACCTCTTCTATGACTGTAACTGGCCCACAGTCACTCCACAGAGCACTTCTTTCCAGAGCACTTCTCCCTTCTTTTCTCCCTACTTTTACCATTGATAAGATGTGTTCTGAATCAATTGCCCAATTTTGTGAACAGAACAAGAGCCTAGAAGGGACCCCTGTGTACCCCAGTACCCATTAACAGCAGGATCTGAGAGGAGAGGTAGAAATGAGGAATAGTTGCAAAGTGAATAGGGTTTTTTAAGTGTGATTTAAAAATCTAAAATTAGATTGTGTGGTGATTGCACAACTCTGAATATACTGAAAACCTCTGAATTGTATGGTTAAATTTGATAGTATATTAATTCTCTCAATTAAGGTGTTTAAAAGTACACAAACATTCATTAACAATCATTCATTCATTATTAGTTGCTATCTCCTCAAGATCCAAGCATGCCAGTGTGAATGGCACCAACCCCCTGACACACTGGGCTCGCACTTTTAGGGACAACACACAGACATAAAGTACCAAGAAAGAAGCTTGCCCTGGTATCCTGGGAGCACTTAGGGCACTCAGATCTGCCAGGAGGTACAGTAAATGAGCGTAGAGACAGTGAGGCTCGTGAGAAGCGCCGAGAGGGACATTATAGGGTGCTTTGGGAATTCAGAAGAAGGAGATATAATGACCTGAGCGTTATGTCTTTGAATGTTCAGAGGGAAATGAGATAATTTGATCCTCCCAGACTTAACAATTCCTCTTTAGAGCCCAGAATTCAGTGTGCACAATGTAAAAACTGCTGCTATCATCAAAATGTGTCCCTCATTTTGCACTAATAACTTATCATATTTTAAACCAAACTCTGTAACATGCAGAATATTAAATTCAATTGCTAAAGAAGTATCAGTTGATTTCTGTTGATTAGAGTAGCATAATCTGTAGAATTAAAAATAATTGCTTATACTTTCATAGTACTGACATAATCAGACTTAACAGCGCAAAAATAATCCTCTGACCATGATAAAGCAACATTGAGGCAAAATGGGCACCCAATGTCTAACTAAGCTAATCATCCCCCTCAGGTTCCCCCCCTTTGTAACCTATAGTCATACTTTGAAATGAAGGAAGACAAGGGTCAGCTGTGATGAGGCTGGGAGGGGACCCCTTCAGGGAATTGGGAAGGAGAGGGGCAAAATACTGACATCCAGAACTGCTGCATCACACTAAGGTCCGTCTTCCTGCTGGAACCAGCTCAAGAGCCCCAGGCAGTGTGATCAAAAATGCAGTGAATGTTTGGGATGTTTTGGAAATTTAAAAAAAACTATTATACTAAAAAACATATTGCTAAGAATCCTCTAAAAATACTCTTACCCCAAATTCACTTATCACATCATTCTTGCTACCTTCTAAAGTAGTTCTGAGGGGCTGGGGATTTAGCTCAGCAGCACAGCGCCTGCCTGGCAAGTGCAAGGTTGTGAGTTTGATTCCTGGTACTGGAGAAAAACCAAAACCAAAAAAAAAAAAAAAAAGTAGTTCTGGAAGCTCATGAGTATCTTCAGTTGCCCTGTCTTAGCTCCCTTGATGTGCTGAGTTGATTCAAAATTTTGCCCTTTGTCTTAGTGGCTTTTCTTGTTGCTGATACACAGTATCTGAACTCACAAGTTAAAGGAGAAAAGGCTGATTTTAGCTCACAGTTTGTAAAGGTTTCACTTCATAAATGTCTGGCTCCCAGGCAGGGTGGTATGGCAGAGTGGTATCGAAGAAGAGAAACAGTCCATGGTGTGGCAGGCAGGAGGCAACAGCAGCAGCAAGCAGCAGCCAGCCCATCTCTCTTCCCTCTCTCCCTTTATATTCTGTCCAGGCTACAAGCCTATAGATTGGTGCCACCCACCAATTATCCACACCCAGAACTATGCTAGCCCCAACCAGTGGGCTAATTTAGTACCACACACACCTAATCCCAAATCACAGGTCCTACATCTACCCAGCTCTGAAAAGCCCCATCTGTGAGAGCATGAGGCTTTGTGGGGGACATCTAAGTACAAACCATAACATCTTCCATGGCCAGAAGTCACACTGTGCCCCTGGTGATCCAGCGAATGAGGACATGCCATAAAATCCTTACAAACCTACCTTTGTGTTGGATTGCACTCAGCAGTAGCATTCGCCATGTTTTTGATCACATCTCACAAAGACACGAAACGGCACTCCCAGAACTGCTTCAGAAAGTGGAAGAACAACAGGATCAGTGTGCTTCAAGTGAGGAGGACTATATCCTTACTGTACTACATTTTAAAACTTAATCTTTCTCCATACATTTTGATCATCGCTTGTATTTGGGGCTGCACTGGCCCTTCAGCCTGTGGGTGGTCTCTAGATTGCCTGGACACTTGGCTTGGAAGCACTTTCTCCTCCAAGGCTCTGCTCTGTCCCTGGTTTTGTTACCGCTATAAATTACGTGCAGGTGGGGTGGGTGGGGTGGGGGTAGAGACAGGGGCATCCTGGAAACCACCCTCAACCTTGCAGCCTGCATTTCCCATCATTTAAAAGCTCTTTTTGGTTTCTTTCACCCTCATTCCAAGTTCTGTGAGGGGCAGGAAGGCTCTGCACTGCACTCCGAGGTGCTGCCTCGCGTCCCAGCTCTGTGAGTGGGCAAAGCCCTGTTCCCCGGGACTTGGATTTCCAGTTCAAGCAGCGAGGGCTTGCCTGATTTCAGGGTTCAGAAAATCTGGGTGACATGCCTGCATCACCTCTTGATGGCTGTTTGACCTAATCTTGCTCAACCTCCATTTCCCCGTCTGTACAGTGGGGGGAAATACCCGCCTTGCAGGGCGGTGTCAGCGTGGAGATCCTTATGCAAAGCAGCAGGCACAGAGACTTCATCAGCAAGTCAGTTTCCTGCGATGATCCTCAAGCACGCCCCCCCCCCCACCACGTCCTGAGCTGGCTGCTGGGGCACAGGGAAGCCATTCCTGGCTGTTCTGTGGCCTGGTGATTCAGCTCCTTCTGAGCAGAGGCCACTTGGAGGAACCTCTGAGCTCCAGGGCACAGGTAACAGTGGAGGTCACCCCTCCAGGTGAGCCCAGCAGTCCTGTTCCCAGGCCTGACCTGGCCCAGCTGCGCTTTCACCTCCAAGCCCGAGCTGAGGCTCCCTGCCCTTCAGGTTTGCTCAGAGTCTTCCCCACAGTACAGATCTCACCCAGGTGGCACAGGCCTGCAGAGGGGTGAGGACGGCCAGCACTGTAGCAGTGTGGGGAAAGCCTGGTTCCCCACGCTAAGCCTTAACCTCGCACAGGCATGGGCTCCACCGAGACACGGAGACAAAGGCTGGAGGCTTGGCATGGGTGTGAGAAGCCCACACCCCAGGGAAAGAAGCCCTGGATGCCCACACCTCCTCTTCTAGTACGGACAAGGACACAGAGTGCTTGGCTCCCTCTGCAAGGGAGCAGACACTGTCCCAAAGCACTGAGGGTGAGCTGCTCCACTGCCTCTCGGGGGGGCCCCAGAGGTGGGTACCCGAGCATCCTGGCAAGCTCCATGCTGGATCATTCACTGGGAGAATCTAGCCAAGTAGGTTAACATTGTAATCAGCAAATTTTAACCAAAATCTTTCACTTCTTTAACATGAGTTTCCTCACAATAGCTTTCAGGCAGAAGTGCTAGCCATGGGTATTATTTGTTGGGTGATTTATTTATTATATTATTCTCCAAACCTTGTGAGCCATCAGCATTACCTAGAAAGCTAACCCAGATTATTTGACCACATGCCAAAGTACTGAACCTGAGTCATCAGCCGACAGACCCAGCAATCTGTATTTTATTTTATTTATTTATTTATTTATTTTTTGGTTTTGGTTTTTCTCCAGTACTGGGAACTGAACTCATGACCTTGCGCTTGCCAGGCAGGCGCTTTGCCGCTGAGCTAAATCCCCAGCCCAGCAATCTGTATTTTAAATAGGTGCCTTCCGTGAATGTGATGATGGACTCAGCCAGGGAAACAAGGACTTTAACACAGACAGATTAACATTTAATCATCCTGAAGACATCAAAAGTTACATTCCCAATGTATTTTTATTGTCTTTAGATCCCCTGTTTCCATAGCTTGAGGCAGCTTTGAGAGTTGCGTAAAACACAATAAGTTTTTGTTTTTAAGAGAAGCAAGAGAAATAAGTCAGCTTAGACCTAAGCAGGAATCAAGTTAACACGGCCTGATGGCCTCTTCCATCAGACTTCACTGGAGCGGTTCTTCTTCCTTCCTTCCTTTGTCTCTATCCTCCACAAGTAGACGTGGGGCCCTCTCAGGGGAGCCCATTTCACCACACTTAATGCCAAAGCCACTCACCCGATCTCCACAGCTAGGGCATGAGCCTGAAGACAGGGTGTAGGAGGAACAGGAAGGACATCTGTGAATCCTCATCTTGTCACTGTTCCCTCCACTGGGTAAGAATTTCTATTAAAAGCCCTGGGTATGTGTCTGGGACACTAGGGGTGGTGCTACTGTGACATCCTGGCCTACTACCTCTGGACTTTTGTATGTCCTTGAAAGAGACATGGCGGGCCCTTCTTCCTCTGTCTATACCTTCCCCTCTGTGTTGGTTTGCGGTTTCTTGCAAGGTAGACAATATAACACATCACAACAGTAGCCCCACTTTCTTGCTACCAATTTTGTATTGGTTTGGGGGATATTTGCAAGGGAAACATATAATATAGGATACATACTTTATAAGAATATTTATAATAGTCACCAAAAAAATCATATACAAGAGAGTGCAGGAAATCTGTCCACACACTAAGACCAAGGAATCTAGCTGAGGGCCTGGATCCCACCGAAATGTCCTGCATGAGTCCAGCTAAAAACGTAGAGCTCATAACAATGCCTCCCATGAGCCCAACTGGAGGCCTAGAGCCCATGACAATGTCTCATTCAGGCCTGTTTCACAGATCTGCGCTGGGAAGGTCCAAAGGTCAGTGGTGGAAGCTAAAAATTCTGTGCCAGTGGGATGAAGGATCTGTGCTAGCAGGCTGAGGGATCTGCACTGGAGCCAGGAAGTGACATGCAAAGTAAGAACTAGAGCTCCCCTGAAAAGTACTACAGCCATCCTCAGCAACAGGGAGGTCCTGAGCTCCTCTGATAATCAGAACAGCTGAGCTCCCATCAGGAAAGCTACCATCACAAGCTTCTCCAGGAGACTGAGCAGGCTCCATTCCAGAGCCAGGGAGCGATGCTCAGAGTGAGGAGCAGAGCTCCCCCAAAGTGAACCGAAGCCATTCTCAGTGCCAGTGAGGTTCCGAGCTCCTTGGAAGATGAAAACAGGCAAGTTCATCAGGAAAGTCAGCGTGACAAGCTCTTCCAAAAGAACCAACAGCTCTTTACAGCTTCTCCCCGCTTCCAACAACCTCTTTCAGTTCCCAACAGCCTCACTTCCTCTCCAGTTCTGCCTTTTATGCTGCTGGCAAAGTCCCCAGGTGGGCCTCCCACACCCAGCACCACGCTCACTCAGTTCAGCTGGGGGTTATAAATTGACCACCACCTGTCAGTCCACCACACCCTCCTAGGCCCTCTTCTTGGATGACGTCTCCAAAGTCCACCTCTTGGTCTTCTCATGATCTTTCACTCTTGCTGCAATAGTACAGAAGTGTGCACCACTGAAAAGAACGCTGCCTCACCGGTAAGCCTTGCTTGATTCAGGTCAGAATGAGCCAGAGCCTGTCACGGCCTCTGCGCGTGTGTCTCTAGCTGCTCTTCCTGCATCGTACTCTAGGTTAGAGACTCTCTTGTCTACACACTCCCTACCCTAGAGCATCAAGACGTTTCACAAGCAGTGTCTGGGCTGTACTCATATCTGAGCCGTGCCCAGCCAGGTCTCCCAGAGCACCTGTACATTTCAGGGCTCGCTGCTGACTAGACCTCGGCAGCCCGTTAGCCGGATGTCATGAAGCAACTGAGTTTGCTTTCCCTGTGCTGGGTGTGTGGGAGGGGTGGGAAAAACAAGGTGAAGCCCTTGCTCTTCAGAAGCCTAGAAATCCAGAGTGGTGACAGAGGGTGGGGAGGGGCACAACCGGCACACTGTAATGCCGTACTAGCACAGGGCAGTGGTCCGCACGGGGCAGCCATAGCGCAGGAACACTTGGCAATTGCTAGGAAGCAGGAAGAAAGCACAAGAAATTCTGTTGCTTCATTGCTTATCTTAAAAATTCGAAACGAAAATTGCTTTATGCATTGCTTGCCTTCTGGATGGGCTTTACACTTCTCTTGGCCCACGGTCAGACAGCTATGGGCTGACCCCTTTCAAACCCAGGGGAAGGTGGCATCCGCCGTGCTGAGGCCTGACAGTGGCTCCTCACTGTCTGTCCCCTCACCAGCAAGGCGTCACCTTGCACCACAGCCTTGCACCGCGTCACCAATGGTAGGTAATGTTATAAAGACAGGGCCTTTAAATCATAGAAACTTTACAGTATTTCGCAAAAGAAATGAGGAGGGAGAGTAGTTTTTGGATTGCTTGTAGCAAAGTGCTTAAAAGATTTGTTGTACTTAAAGATGAATTTTGTACTTTTCTTTAACAAATAAATAGTAAAAGCTGAGGCAGGAGGATGGTTGCGAGTTCGAGACCAGCATGGGCTACAGAGTGAGCTCAAGGCCAGCCTGAACTGCATAGTGAGACCCTGTCTCAAAAAGACAAAAAAAAGAAACAAACAGTAAAAATAAAACTCACTTGTTCAAAATTTGCTGAACTTTCCTGTAAGATTCAGTAGAATGTTACTGACAAATATTTTTGTCAGTAATGGCTGACAAAATGGCTTTGGTTCACTTTGGGGGAGCTCTGGTCCTCACTCTGAGCATATTTTTTCTACTGAATTCTATGATTCAGTAGAATGTTACTGACAAATATTTTTAATGTCAGTAC
This sequence comes from Chinchilla lanigera, assembly GCF_000276665.1. NCBI lineage: Eukaryota > Metazoa > Chordata > Mammalia > Rodentia > Chinchillidae > Chinchilla > Chinchilla lanigera. The sequence goes on from NW_004955411.1 coordinate 33,633,148, forward strand.
CTTGAATGGACGGGTGTTTTTTAAAGATGAGTGTAATATAACAAGCCTTGCCACTGCTGCCATAAAGAGAGTGTGCTGAGCAAGTCTGGGAAAATTGCATTGTAATGTGATTGTGGCCAAAGTGATGTCAAGCATCGTTTGTAAAAACTCCCACATCTGCACGCTAAAGGGTTAGAGGATGCCACAAACACCTCTATACCTGTCACTTTAATGACTCGGATGCAATGGACCAGTCCCTTGAAAAGCACAAACTACTGCAACTCACTCAGTATGAAATAGATAATCTGGATAGCCCTATGACAGGGAAGGAATTTGAATTAGTGACTGAAAACTTCCTGGAAAAGAACTCTCTTCAGGCCTGGGTGATTTCCCTGGGGAATCGTACCAAATGTTTAAAGAATGAAGGCCATTTCTACCTAGTCTCTTTCAGGAAACAGAAGTGGAAGAAACACTTCTCAATTCATTTTGTGATGCTAGAATTACTCTTGTGCCAAACCTGGACAAAAATATTACAAAAAGGAAATCAAAGATCAGTATTCCTTGTGAATATAGACACAAAAATACTAGCAATGGAATTCTGCAACATGTGAAAGGAATTATATAACATAAGAAATAACAATTACTATTGTAATTGGTTCAATGTTTAAAACCAATTAGTGTAAAAGAAAGAAAAAAGGGAAGTTTACAAAGTTTCTCAAAAACAAAACAAACAAAAAAACCTAGTGACTGAGTAAAACAAACCTGTAGTTCACTTTACTCTTAGAGAGGAAAAATCATACATTTTTACCCCAAGATCCACAACAAGGCAAGGGTGCCCATCCGTATGGCTAGCAATTGAAATAGTTCTGGAAGTTGGTGAATGAAGGTAAGAAAAGGAAACGAAAGGCAAATGGATCAGAAAGGAAGACTTTAAAAAAATCCTATTTGCAAATGCCATGCTTGTCTCCATAGAAAATCCAAGGGACTTTACAAAGAAAAAGTTTATGAAATACACAAGCTCAGTAAGTAGGTCAAAGGATATAAAAGAAACACAAAAAGTTAATTATGTGCCTATAGTTAAGAATGAACACATGGATACTAAAATTAAGAGTACAATACAATTTACAATGCCTGGAAAATACTTTTGTCCAAATCTAACAACAAAATTCGCAGGAGTTATATGTTAAAAACTACAAAAAGGAGGGGCTGGGGATTTAGCTCAGCGGCAAAAGCACCTGCCTGGCAAGCGCAAGGTCGTGAGTTCAGTTCCTGGTACCGGAGAAAAACAAAACAAAACAAAACAAACAAAAAAAAACTACAAAAAGGAGATGGTCAAAGGTCTAAATAAATAGAGAAGCACACCATGTTCATAGCTTAGAACACTCAATAAAGACAGAAAGTCTCCCCAAACTGACATACAAGCTTAATGCAATTCCTGTACAAATCCCAGGATCATTGTTTATAAATCTAGATAAGAGGATTCTAAAATTTGTATGAAAAGCAGGAAAACCAACAATTTTGAAAAATAGAATAAAGTGGGAGGGATCATTCTCAATTTTAAGACTTAGAAGTATAATAATGAAGGTTTCGGTAGAGGGATAGTCAACAGAGATCCATAGAACAGAACAGAGAACTGGGAAAGAGCCTGCACAAGCATGTCCACCGTCTCCCCAGAAAGGTGTAAAAGCAACGTGATGGAGGCGAGATAGACTTTTTAACAAGTGGTATCAAACCAAGACCATAGGCAGGAATGAAAGACAATTCTTTCCCTAAAACTCACATCTCGTACAAATTTGTACTCAAAATTAATCAGGGACATATATGTAAAATGTAAAACTACAAAAAAAAAAAAAAAAGAATAACCTCAAGTTATAGGACTGGGCAAAGTGTTCTTATACTTGACATCTAAATGTAGTCCGAAGCAAAAAACAAAAACAAAAACAAAAAGGATGGGGCTGGGGATTTAGCTCAGCGGCACAGCGCCTGCCTGGCAAGCGCGAGGTAGTGAGTTCGATTTCCAAAAAAAAAACCAACCCACTAAAATGCTAAAATGCAGTCCAAGCTGGGTGTGGTGCTGCACACCTGTAATCCCAGCACTTGGGAGGCCGAGACAGGAGGATTGCTGTGAGTTTGAGACCAGCCTGGGCTACAAAGCGAATTCAAGGCAAGCCCGAACTGCATAGTGAAATCCTGTCTCAAAAAGGACTCCCCCAGTCAAAAAAAAAAAGCAATCCATAAAATGTAACATTAATAAATTGGACTTCAAAATGAAAAACTTGCTCTGTGTAAGAGGATGATGAAAAGATGAATTGCAGCCTGGAAAAAAATACCTGTACACCACATACCCAACAATTTTAGATATCCATATAGTCACGTATTCTACGTATTAGTCTAGAATATTTTAAAAAATCTCTCCAAACTTACCAATAAAAAGCCCAATCTAATTAGAAAGTGGGCAAATAAATGCCTAGGGATTTCTCCCCAAGATCTACAGAAGACAAACACATGAAAAGACATTCAACATCATGAGCCGTTAGGGAGACGCAAATTAAAAACCACAATGCGTCGCCATTACGCATCACGCAGAATGGCTACAGCAAAAAAATAGTGACCACACCGACTGTTGGTGCGGAGAGGGACTCCGCCAGCAAACACCGCTAGTGGGCGTACGCATGCGCAGTGGTGCAGTCCCTCCAGAAAGCAGCTCGTCAGAGACTTCACAAACTGAACACACATAACTGCCATGTGGACCAGCAGCTGGATTCCTGCAATTTATGCTAGAGAAATAACTTGTTTTCACCTAAAAATATATGCACCAGTGTTTGGGGAAGCTTTGTATGTAACAACCAAGTCGTCGTTTGACACAGGAATAAATGAACTATGGCGTGTCCGTGCTGTGGACTGCCCCGCTATACACTAAAAGGAAACAAATTCTTGATTCACACAAGTGGGCTGAATCTCCAGAGAATTATGCTTAGTGGAAAAAGCCACTTCCCCAAATTACCTGTTGTAAAGTTCCACTTATGTATTGTTGAAGTGAAAACAGCATAAAGATGGACAACTGATCAGGGGTGCCGGGGGTAGCGATACGAGGGATGCAGTCTGAGGGAAGTACGTGAGTTACGCCAGAACAGATATTCCGATGAGAAATCTGTCATTTCTTACAGCTTCACGTGAATGCCCGCTCATGTCAAAAGTTTAGTTTTAAACGTTATATCTGAAGGAGACATGACATTCGGTTCAAGAAACCCTAGATGCCTTCACTTCACGGTGTGCATACATAAAGGCTAACAAGGCCAGGCGTGGTGGGGCTCGCCTGTCATCCCAGCACTTGGGAGGCTGAGGCAGGGGGATCGTCGCAAGTTGGAGACCAACCTGGGCTACAAAGTGAGCTCAAGGCCACCCTGAACTGCATAGCGAGACTGTGTCTCAAAAAGACATAAAAAAAAAAAAAAGAAAAGGAAAGGCGAACAATTGGACAAACTCATAGACAGAGGAGGGGAAAGATGGGTGCAGATATAACAGAAAATGTACCTCCTACCCCAGTATACTTCAGTTTGTTAGTTTCCCAGGTAATGGTTCGTGTTCCAGTTCCGGTTGCTTCTGTCTATTAGAAACGGCTGGTCACGGTGATGCACAGCTGGTCACGGTGATGCACACTGTCAGAACCAGTCAAAGACAGCCCGGTACTCTGCCTCTGTCCTTCCCCTTTCAACTCCATAAAAACCTCGCTCCCTGGGCCTTCAGGGCCTGATATTTCGGGAATGATCCCAGCAGTGCCCTCGGATGTAAAATAAATCTGCCGCCTAATCCCGGGTGTCCTTTCGGTGTTCCTGCTTGCGTTGCGCAGAAACGCAGCTTGGTTTCCAGGACAATAAAGTAGATTCCGAAGGAAACTCTGACAGGTTTCTCTAGAGCGCGGCAGCGGACCTTTTGAGCATCCATTTTGCAGTCCAGCCCTCAGCACGAAGCCCGGCATCCAGCAGGGGCCTGCTCACACAGTTTTTTGTGTTGTTGTTTGTTTGTTTTTATTTTTTGAGATAGGAGCTCACTATATAACCTAGGTTGGCCTTGAACTCAGAGCCATCCTCCTGCCTCAGCTTCCCACGTGCTAGGATTACAGTCCTGCGCCACCACGCCTAGCTTCACAAAATGTGACAAACTATTCGGCTGTGGTTTGGACACACAAGGACCATTATCTGCAGCTGTACTGAGAGTAAGGG
>NW_004955411.1:33637649-33654848 GCF_000276665.1 Chinchilla lanigera
CAGAACTTGCGGGTGCGGGGGATTAGGGATAGACTTTGCCTGTACGCTTAGTTTCTTGCCAGCAGGTGGCAGGAGGCGACCAGCAAACTCAGGCAAAGACCTTCCCTCCCGGGCTCCGCTGGACCTTCCTAGCTGGCGGAAACTGCAACCCGCCCGCACGTGGCCAGTTTGCTCGCCTGGGTAGCTTACTAGGTAAAGAAATATTTTTCTTTCCATAAGAGGGGTTGGCAAGAGCAGGTAGGTGCTGTGAAGTTCGAGAGCAAAGGTAACCATTAGGAAAGGACGCTGTGGCCGCTTCTTTCTCTGTCCCTCTGTCTTTCTGGCTCCCACAAAATTTGGGTTCTGGCGTCTCCTACCTTGTGATATATCAGGTAAGAGATGAAATCAGTGCAGTACCATGAGTGCTGCAGATGAAAGGTGTTTTTCAGCCAGGTGTGGTGGTGCATCCCTATAATACCAGCACTCTGGGATGCCGAGTTGGGGCCCAGCCTGGGCAATTTAATGAGATCCTGTGTCAAAACAAAAAATTAAAAAAGGGCTAGGGATGTAGCTTAGTGGGAAGGCACTAGATTCGACCCCCAATAGCAGGTGTGGGGAGGGGTCCTTCGAGGAAGATCTGTGTGGGTGTGCTGTGTATCTGAGCTTCCATCTTTGGGGCACACACGCATGTCCTGGTGTCCAGTGGGTGTGCACCTTGGAGTGAACGGTAAACATGCATCTGTCCCGATTCTCCAGGGAGGTAAGACAGCCACAGCCCCAGCGGTGAAACACGTGGAGGTGAAACACGTGGAGAAGTTGCTCTTGGACAGGTGCTGGAAGTAGAGGGGAAAGCATTTTCCTGGAAAGGGAGGGCTCTGGGAGGGCGGGTTTGGATCAGGGAGTTGTAGCTGGGATCGTTGTGGCCTTGAACGCACACCCAGGCCTGACACCCAACAGCACTCCCCACTCCCCACCCCCGCTTGGCTTTCCCATCTGGAGAGCAGGGCAGTGAGAGCCAGCAGGCTGCACTCAGACTGGGGGAGGGGGTGGGAAACGTTCATTGTGACAGAAGAGGCCTTTCTATCATCCCTCGGAAGTGTGAATTTCACCCTCTTTGGAGGTGGCTGAGGGTCCCCGCCAGGGCACATGAAGTCCCTGTTTTAGAGGTGCTTCACTGCCCTGGACGTTGCTGGAGGTGCCACCTCTGGCCAGCTGATCAGCCAGGGTGGCCGCCTTCTCCTTTTGTGTACCTCATCCTCTGGCTCAGACAACATTGTCGTTTCTTGGTTCCTTAGTGCAGGAAAAGCAATGTAACTCTGACCACTGTACGCTTGTTTGTGGTACTAGGGACTGAGCCCAGGGTTTTCAACTGAGCTACAGCCCCAGCCCCTTCTTATTTTTTCTTCTGAGACAGGTCCTTGCTTAGTTGCCCAGGTGGGAATCCCACTTGTGATCCTCCTCCCTCAGCCTCTCAAAGTGCCGCAATTACATGCATGCACTACGGCCAGCTACATGCTTTCCTTTTAATCAGCATTTCTGCAGATTTCACGGAAAGTCTTTCTGTTCTCATCCAGTGTCACACACTTCCAGGCCGGGAGGTAAACAGGAGCCGCAGGTGATGCTTCTTACTATGGAGAAAGTACCTGAGGAGGCAGCAGAGTGTTCAGACTTGGATGGGAATTTTCTCAAGGACCCTGCCGATCCTAGATTCTGAGGCAGCCAAGGTGCAGCGTCAGACTGGCTCTTGAGCAACCTAGAAAACCCGGCTACAAAACATAGGGGGCATCAGCGGCAGAGTCTTCGGAATGGGTGGGAGGAGTTTACAGAACTCAGGGAATCAAAGCTAAGCTGTGTCTTTGGCACAAAGCAGGTCTGGAACAAGGGAGGTGGTGGGGCGTGCTCCGGAAGCTCAGAGACGTGGAGAGCAGGTGCTCAGCCCGGCAGCTGGCCGGCTGGCAGCGGAGCCCGGGAGCCCCTGCTGTGTGGCTGACACTGACCACTCTGTAAGGACCCGGGGGACAATGGCAGTTCACTACAGTGAGCGCAGGGAGCCCACAGCAAGGGGTTAATAATCCACAGAGACCCCTGCAGAGAGATGGAGATCAAGCAGCGTCCGCATGTGGGTCCAGCAAGGCTGGCAGCAGCCAGGGGCATTAGCCAGCATCTGGCTAAGGGTGCGAAGTAAACCAGCCCACCCTGGTTAATTGTAGGGTTCGCCTAAGAAGTAGTGGTACAGATACCAACTGAGGCCTCCTCTGAGGATCCCGGGTCCACCTCCCAGGGCTGTTCTGAAAATCTCTCCTTTCGCAGGAGAAAGTGCGTCAACCATGGGTCTCCTCACTGAGGTGATTCACTTTTTAGCAACTATTCAATTTTTCAAAGCTATGCAAGATTAGAATGGAGGATGTGGGGCTGGCTATAAAGCCCAGGATTAATGTTACAAAATATGACTGTGTAGTTCACTTCTTTTAAAAAGGGGATATTAATGCCCCAGGCTCTTTCCTCTGAGAACCGTTACAGGCCAAGTCAGGCAGAAGTGCAAAGTCGTCAAGGCCATTATCCACTAAGGCAGAATTCCTTTGCTGGAGAGAATGTTGGCCTTTTTCCTTAGCCTCATTCCCAGAGAAAGGAAAGCCAGGGCTGTAGGAGTGGGGATAATTGTCAGTCAGATAAAAATATCCATGGGTATTATTTTGCCCAGCTTTTCTGAGTATGAGGGCCCTCTCTTACTGCCAAAAGGTGCCCAGGCTTCTCCTCAAATTGTGCTTCTATTTTATTATTCATTGGCAGAGAAAGAATTCATAATGATAAATATTTGTTACAGTGTCTAAATACCATTCAAAAATAGTAACACATGGGTGAGTGAAATACTGTTTTTCATCTCAGTAAATCCAGAAGGGAAAAAAAGCTAAGACATATCCCCACCCTTAAGAAATCTACCATTTATTTTTAAAAATGGGCCTACACAGGGCTTGACCTCACAGCCTTGACATCAGCACCCCAGGGCATTGGCTTGGCTTTGGAACAGTCCCCACCCGCAAAGTCCAGAAAGCCTTGCTGAACGCCTGAGGACAGAGAAGAGGAGGGACGGGAAGAGGAAGGGAGGGGAGAGAAGGGGAGAGAAGGGCGTCACCATGTCACCGTAGCTGGCTCTGCAGCACCGCCTCCAGAAACCTCTTGGGGAGCCAGACAGGACCACAGTGAGGTGATGGTCTGCTCCCCTACCTTAGGGCCTGGGCTCCTCTTTGATTCTAGCACTTCCTGATGTGCAGCTGGGGACACCGCCCCCCAGGACAGAGTGAAGGCCACCTCACTGGTCAGACCCGTTGCAGGACCACAGCCCCACCCAGCTGTGGCAGCTGCAGCTGGCGGAGAGCTGCTCAGTGGCCCCTGCTTGAGAACATCTCCAGGGCCTGCAGGCTTGAGCGAGGCAGACCTCGTAGACAGAAAGAGCCTGAAGGAGTCCATCTGCCTTTCTTCCGGGTTCTTCCAGCATACCGAAACCTAGATTTCAACTCTATCTTGAAATCTGTCCTCTTCCCGTGGATACCTTGAGGGAGGTGGTAAACGAAATGTAAATCAGCAGCCTGCTCCATCTTCCAAGCCCTGTCAGGGAGCACACGCTGGTTAGGCAGGAGGGAGCAACCTGTCACGCTCCCCGGCCTCCAGGGAGAGGCCCAAGGCTTCTCCGGGCGGGGGAGCGGTTGCCCCCGGTAATCACGGATGGAGTGCGAATCAGAGACCCGCAGTAGCTGTGCAAGGCCATGTAACTGGGAATAGCCACAGTAAATCACAAGTCACTGTTCCTTTCTTATGTTTTCAAACTTTTATTTCTTTTTAAAAGATTTCTTTCAATACAGTAAGCACACTTCCTTTCTGTGTCTGCTGACCCTGATGCCTGTTTTGTGTGTCTGACCTCGCTCTGTGCTTCTGTTTGTTCTGACTCAAGAGCCCTGCTCCCGTATTTGTTTTGTGTTTTCTGATTGGGAGCTTCTGTGCTTGCAATTTTATCTGTGGGAATTCTTTGGGGTCTAGGTTCAAGATACATCTAAAGAGAGGATTTGTGTTTGTTTCAGTAGCTGCTTAGAGTCACGCACTGGAGTGCAGCACTTTTTTTTATAATTGCATGGTGTCATGAATGTGAGGTGCAGTCTGACATGCAGCCCACACCTTGAAATCTCAGGGAGGCATCTTCTCCCAGGCCCTTTCTTCCAGCACCGGCATCAAAACAGGTGCACTTCTTGAGACCTCTTTTCTGCAAAGTAAGTAAGCATCACACTCCTCTTACTTTGGCCCTTGGGAATCCCAGTTTTTATGGGAAAGGACATTATTAGTCTCCTGATCTCAGACAAGGCTGAGGATTTATCTTCTGTTTCTTAGCCCCTGTGGGGTAGTTGGAGTAAGCTCCAGGACACTGCCTTTTGATAGTTTCAAGGAGTGTGCTCGCTGTCCAGGGGTCTCACCTTAGCTTTATTTAATTTAATTTTATTTGGGGGGTGGTTTGAGACAGAGCCTCACTATGTAGTTCAGGCTGGATTTGGACTCATTATGTTCCCCAGGCTGGCCTCAAACTCACAGGGATCCTCCTGCTTCAGCTTCCTGAGTGCTGGGATTACAGGCATGCGCCACCACACTGGCATCTTTAACTTTATTTTTGGTCTGGAGTTTTCTTACCAGCTCAATGATTCATCTTTAAAAATTAAAAAAAAGTCTTTCCTACGTTGGATTTTCTACTATGTCTTTTTTGTTTGTTTTTCTTTTCTTAAAAGTAAGTCTAGTTTTCAACAAGAGGTTTCTTCCACTATATTAATTTGAAGTACTTTAAAAACAAGGATGGACCACCCATGACCACTTGCGAAGTGGAGGTGAACTAGCGAATTTCTCAGATGCTTCCGTGTCCCTCACTTCTTATTCAGAACGAGTCTTCCTCCCGAGAAGGTGGGAGAAGAGGCGACTGTTCACCAGGCTGTTGTGGGCAGAGGGACTGGCTTGCCTGGCTGTTGGCGTTTGCCACTTTCTGCAGCGTGAACATGCCCGAGATAGCCCACTCCAACTGCGAGGGGTGCCACAGCAGGCTGGTGAATTGGAGTGTGCCAGCCGCAGCACCCAGGGTAGAGCAGAAGTGTAAGTAAGGGTGGCAGCGTCCATGCCCAGAGACCGGGCAGGAGGCACAGCCAGGGGAGAGGGCTGACGCCCAAGGGGCAGTGGAGGCACACGCCCGCTAACTGCTGCCATGTGGGTGTACCATGGCGTCAGTATTCCAAGCTCTTCCAATTTTTCAAGAACTGTAAGTCTGGACTTGAGGTGAAATCACATCTTTTAAATGTTGGTAACAAACTCAAAATCTTGACAAGCACTGGAAATCAACTTTGTGGGGTCCAGACAGGCACGAGCTTTGGACAAGTTGCAGGGTGCCGGGGATATGCTTGCATGTCCAGCTCCAACCCCTTTTCTCAAGGCCAGATGCTTTACACAAAGTTCCTTCTCTCTGAGCTCCTGGTGAGGGAGGATTGTACACTGTGGATTCAGATAGCCTCAGCTCATGTTCCGGACTTGCTCGGTGTGTGACTGGATGAGAATTCCAGTGCAAGGGGATGGAGCCTGCGGGGGCAGGTTGCTCCAGATAAACTGAGACGCTTTGTGCCTGGATCTGCCTCCTGGTGTGTGATCAGTTAGTGGCTCCATCCTGTCCTCTTCGTTAGCAGGAAACAGAGCTGAGGGCAGACACGGCTGTGTGCAACAGAGAGACCCTATTGCAGTGATCTCCACCTTCCCTGCCTTCCATTCATGTGGGAAACGTTTTAAAAAATGTCAGTGCCAGACCCTACTTTAAGAAATTCTAATTCAGTTGGTTTAAAGTAGAGCCTGGAGCTGCTGGGCGTGTTGGCACACAACTGTAATCCCAGCACTCTGGGAGGCTGAGGCAGGAGGACTACAAGTTGGAGCTCAGCCTGGGCAGTTCAGCAACTTAGTGGGCACTGTTTCATGTTTATAGCAACACAATTTGTAATAGCTAAATCTTGGAAACAACCCAAATGCCCATCAACCGATGAATGGATAAAAAAGATGTGGTATTTTTATACAATGGAGTATTACTCAGCTATAAAGAAAGATAAACTCGAGGCTTTTATAGGTAAATGGATGCAACTAGAGATCATATTCATAAATGAAATAAATCATACCCACATGTGTAAACATCATATTGTCTCCCTAGTGTAAAAAACTGAAAGAGTAAATAAGATCCAAAAAGTACAATAGATATAGTGAAAGGGAAAGAAACTGCTCAAAATAAAGAACAACTGGGGTAGGGGAAAGGAGAAAAGAAGGAAGGAATATATATCTATATCTATATAGATATAGATATCTATATATCTATATCTATATAGATATAGATATCTATATATCTATATATAGATATAGATATAGGTATACATATACATATATATACATGTATATACACACACAAAATAGCTAAGATAATTATACTACTAATTTCTATCAGTTCATTGAAAGGAATAGTTAGTGTTTATATGGTTTGATCCATCTTATATGCCTATATCTGGTAATCTGAGCAGTTACTTTGAAGATAACAATGTACAATATAATAACAATTATTAATTTCCTATTAAAAAAGCAAAATAAAATAAAGAATAAAAAAGAGAAATGGGGATGTAACTTAGTGAGAAGACCCTGGGTTTGATCCCCAGTACTACAAAAAGATAGAGCCGGGGCATCACTATGTTTTGTTTTGTTTTGTTTGTTTCGAGACAGGGTCTCACTATGCAGTTCAGGCTGGCCTTGAACTTACTATGTATCCCAGGCTGGCTTTGAACTCATGGTGATCCTCCAGCCTTAGCCTCCCAAGTGCTGGAATTACAGGCGTGGGCCACTATGCCTGGCTCTGGGCATCACTATTTTAAGAAGTCTTGTGGCCGGGGCTGTAGCTCAGTGGTAGAGTGCTTGCCTAGCATGCACAAGGCTCTGAGTTCAATCCCCAGTACCACCAAAAACAGAAAAAGAACACCTTGTTCGCACAGTACTATTCTAATCTGAGTGCTTTTTATTCATATCTCATTTAATCCGATCTAACCAATTGTCCCAGAAGGTTATACTCTTTTAATAGGTGAGAATCTGGAGGTGACAGTTAAATAACATTGCCAAGTTCACATAACTGGTAAATGGGGAATCAAACTTTAGCTCGGGGCCTGAATTCTTAATCCCCATGTCACTGGACAATATTGAACCTACCTCATATAGCCTCTGTGAGCCTTAAATACTGCAAATAAAGTGCTCAGTTCAACTCCTGGGACATATTAAGTGACAAAAGTTAGCTAGCATCTTCCCCTCCTAGTGTCGAAACAGTGAAGTCTTCCCATTTTTCTTCTGTCCTGTTCCATTTGGGGCAAACATTCACACTTCTTTGGCTCTCTCACTTGCCTCCTCTGAAAATATACATACTTGCTGTTATGGTTTGTGTCTGGGTGTCCCCCCAGAGCATCATGCAGTCATGGGCAGGGCTTCTAGAGTTTATGATTGATTCATGGTTCAATGCTGGGATTATGGTTGTGAGTGCTACACCCGCCTTGGGGCCGGTAGTTTGTATACAGTGTAAGGGAGGGAAAGAGGCTGCTCACCGCTGCTCCTCCTCGCTTTTGCTCTTGTTGCTTTTGCTGTTTTCCACTGCCATGAACTGTTGCCCTCTGCCATGTGCCACCCTGCCTTGGAGCCAGCTGAATATGGACTGAAACCTCCACAAACTGTGAGCTAAATAAACCTTTCCCTTCCTTAATTTTGGGCATCAGGTATTTTGTCTTAGCAATGAGAGAAAGGTAACCAAGACGCTTACCCGCCACGTGAATCACAGAATGGCCCGTTTTGACCTGGGGCGGGCTTCCCATGGCACGTCATGCCTGCTGAAGGCACAGGGGAGGAGAGAAGCCAGGACTCCAGGTTCCCCTTGAGAGGACAGTGATGAAACCTTCCTGGAATGATGCCCCAGAGGACGGGCCAAAGCTCACAGTGTACTTTGGTACGTGGAGTTCAACACAGGTTTTCATGTGACTGGTTTGCTGAGAACAGGGGAAGCAGAGAGAAGGCCAGTGAGGTGTCAGACACAGACTGGAAAGCAGCTGTAGACCTGCATGCTAGGCACCTTCTTTCTCTTTCTAGCCAGTCACATATTTGTTGAGATGGACACAGAAGTCACTCCTAAAGGAAACTGCGCACTTACTGAGAGGCAGTGTGCTCAGGCCCTAGAGTTTGGCTCTGGGCTGCGGGGGTGGTGTGTGATGAGTGGTGCCCTCCTTCAGAGGAAGAGGCCTGGCATCTCCCAACAACCCCCACCACTAGTGCTTAAATGGCAAATTTACACAGCTTATTCTGGTCAAGAGTTTGAATTTTTGTTTCTCTAGTGACTGAACTTAGAAAATAAAATGGACAATCACTGCCTCAAATAGGATATAAAACAGATCAATAAAAAAATGGGGAAAGTGTTGACTAAAATTCTATCTTTAAGGTAATGCTGGCGTTACTCCCCCTACCCCTTTTGGGCTATTCAGGATTGAACCCATGACCTTAGCTCTAAACTATACACCCATCCCTTTTTCATTTTTGTCTTGAAAGAAGGTCTAGCTAAATCACCATGTTGCCCCGGCTGGGCTGGACCTCAGTCTCCTACTGATACAGGAGATAGGATGTGACAAAGCTGGCTGGGGGAAATGAGCAGGACCTGTTGATCACAAGATCCCAGGACAACATGATGACCCCACATGTAGAATTTCTCACAAGCTCCCATGAGATGTGGATGGCATAAAAAGGACTCACCACATCGGAACACAGCGTGTATTTTTATTTTGCTCTTACCCTCCTTTTCACTTTGTTCAGTCCAAGTTCATTCTGCAGAGCTGGTTTCTCCCATAGCTGTTTACCAAAAACTTTTCAAATAAACTTTGGCACCATTACTGGCTTGTCTCATCCAATTCTTTGTCCAGGGCAAGAAGAACCTGGTATACTTTTGATTGGTGAGCCATGTCTAAAGAAATTGCCTTATAACATTTGGAGAGCCAGCCAGGAGTGTACACTTTGGTGTGGCCAGCCATGAGAGTAAAGCTCAGGTATCAGAGACCAAGGCAAGGTCTATGCAGCACACTCGGTATTTCTTTCTAATATGCCACCAGTTTTTTTTCCCCCTTCGCTTTCCTTTCCCTTACTCTCTCCTCTAGGGTGGGGATGCAGGGGACTGTTCTCCAGGCCCACAGGGAGCTGTTTGCTGCTTTTCTGGTCATGGGGATGGGGGAAGGGGATGTAGGCTTTTGTTTTTCTTTCTAGCCACTTGCATTCACTCCAGAGGTGTGCCTTGTTGTCCTTGTGTGTTTTTGTGTATTTTGCTACATTAGCCTGGTCTCCACATACCCTAGTTTGTAAGTGGATTTTTCTGGGTTTGTGTTTCAGTTCAGTGTGCCGCCATGTTACCTTGCTGTGTGGCCAGCATCCATCTTGCCTTGCCACATGGCCTGTCACCACCTGTCTGCTTAATCACTATCTGTAACTTTCATGTGGATGTGCATGACCAGCTGCCACCATCTTTTGTTTTCTATCTCCTCTTTCTTTTTTTAAAAAATAACTGGCCTTGTGAGCTAAGCTTCTGATTTTGGACAACATACGGGCATCTAAGAACAAGAAAAAGAAACCTCTTTCTGCACAAAGAGGGAAAGAGTGTACTATCCCCTTTAAAAACTCAGGCAGCACTAGAGGACCATGGTTCCTGCCCCAGGCAAATATGGGTGCAGAGGGTGGATGCTGGCAGGCAAACTGTAGGCGGCTTCCGTCCCAAGGAGGACTTTCAGTCTTACTAGCTCAAGGTTTGGGGAGAAATAGGAACTCAAGAAGAACAAACTTGTCTTTTAAAATGCTCAAGGCTTTAGGTGAACCAAGCGGCCAACTATACTGCACTCTCTGGTCCAAGAACCTGTCTGAGGCCAGCCTCACCTGGCTTTTGTGCTTCCCTCTTTCAATGTAAAGACCTACGCCTGATTCCTGAATAGAACAACTAATTAAAGTAACTATGAACATAAAAAATAGAGCCACCCCAATTCTTAGTACTTCTTTTGTCAGAATAAATGCAAGAGATTTTTTTCCCATATGGTTTCTAAGTGTAAGTTGCATCTTCCCTAGGTTCAATGAGGTGGTTAAAAGAATGTTGCTTGGGAAAGTTCTGCCATTACCTCACGGGAGTTTGGACCAGGCAAGGCCAACTGGTGGCCCAGTCCCCTTCTCCCTAAGGAGTTAATGGGTCTAAATGTGGAGACAAAAGCCCCTGAGGGGGGCTCTTCTGTGGTCTGTGGCAAAATGATCCCAGCATCACACTAGGGTTCTTAGACAAAGACATCTATCCAGATTTTGTAAAGTCGCACAAGGGGCACCTTGTGGACTTCAGGTCTCCTTCTTATGTGTGGGATGATGCCTTAAGGAGCAGAGGCCTGGTTGTCTCCCTGCCTCTCTCTAGGTCCAAAGGCAAGCACATGGGAAATCTACTGGATCACTTTACCATGTGGATTTGGCCAACTTCACCACTAGGCTGTATCCTTAATGAATGGGACAGGTTTGACCCTGACAGTTTAAAACAAGAACAACTTCTCTATTGTAATATGGTCTGGGTTCACTATGAACTGGGAGGTGGCAAAAAATGGGTACAGATGGCACTCTAGACTATAAGACTATTATCCAGTTACAGAGTATGGTGGATTGACAACTGGTGGTCAACTTACAACAGCCAGCTGAACTGAGTAAGCGTGGTGCCGGGTGTGGGAGGCCCACCTGAGGACTGTTGCCAGCAGCATAAGAGGCAGAACTGGAGAAGTGAGTCTGTTGGGAACTGAGAGAGGCTGTTGGGAGCTGCTAGAAGCTGTTGGTTCTTTTGGAGGAGCTTGTCATGCTGGCTTTCCTGATGAACTTGGCTGTTTTGATCCTCCAAGGAGCTCGGGACCTTGCTGGCACTGAGAATGGTTTCTGTTTACTTTGGGGGAGCTCTGGTCCTCACTCTGAGCATTGCTTCCTGGCTCTAGAAGGGAAGGTAGTACACTACATAGTCTCCTGTAGAAGCTTGTTGTGTTGGCTTTCCTCTGGGAACTCAGCTGTCTTCATCACTGGAGGAGCTCGGGACCTCACTGTTGCTGAGGATGGCTGTGATCCTTTTCAGGAGAGCTTTGATTCTTATTTTAAGTATTGCTTCCTGGCTCTAGTGTAGATCCCTCAGCCTGCTGGCACAGATCCCTCATCCTGCTGGCACAGACTTTCTAGATTTCACCACTGACCTTTGGGCCTTCCAGTATAAATCCGTGAAACAGACCTGCATGAGACATTGTTGTGGGCTCTTGGCCTCCAGTTGGACTAGTAGGGGGCATTGTTAGGGGCTTGAGGTCTTCAGCTGGACTCATGCAGGACACTTCCAAGGGATCCAGGCCCTTGGCTAGATTCTCTGGTCTTTAGTGTGTAGACAGATTTCCTGCACTCTTTTGTATATCATTCTTTGGGTGACTATTATAAATAATCTTATGAAATATGTGTCCTGTATTTTATTGTTTCCCCTTGCAAAATAACCCCAAAGTATAACACAGACTTTCTGCTTGAAACATGAAAGGTGGAGTGAAATGTCTACACTTCAGGCTTTTGTAACTCTTTATCAAAGGGAAAGTTCAAGAGCTATGGTACCTAGTACAGGCTCTGAGGAAGACAAAGATATCCTGGATGACCCTGTTCTAAAACCTGCATTTGTCTCTCAGGGGGATCTTGGTCTTGCTGATCTATTTAGCAAGGATAACCACACCGGCAGGTCACCTTAACTTAACCCTTACAATCCTCAGACCAATAGATCAGCTCCATCCCCTCTGGGTAGCCAGGAGACTCTGTGAGAAGAACCTAGTGCCCCAGAGGAACCCAACATTCCTCAGCTCTCTAGGCAGCCTCCTCAGGCAGCCCTAAGTCCCACTGGATATACACAGACCACTTTTAAGCCCTGCAAGTCAAACCTGAAGTGGTGCTTCCTACTACTCTGGTTCACAACTTGTCCTGCCCATAACAGAAGTTCCAGGGATGGAAGGAAACGTTCAAATGCATGTTCCTTTTTCAGTAGCAGATGTCCAACTGTACAGGGAACCATTGGACCAACTATCAGAAGACCCTAGTAAATTTGTAGCTGAGCTTCAAACTTTGGCCATTGCTTTTGATTTATCATGGCAGGATAAACGGCAAGATGTCCAACATCTTGCCCACATGCTTCATCTGTAACCCAGAAGAAAGATAAACAACCCTACAAAAAGCTACACACTATGCAGATGAACAATATGCCTTAAAAGTGGAAGGAAACCACCCAGGGCAGGCTATTCTCCCTTCAACAGAGCCAAAGTGGGACTACAGTACTCAGCACAGACCAAAAATGATGTCTGGTATGATACCTGCGCTATGAGGATGAAAAGGTACATTAAAAGGTCTATTAATTGTGATAAAGCGAGTGGGGTCTTACAAGGTGCAGAAGAAAATCCAGCTTTGTTTTAGAACCAATTAGCAGAGGCCTTCTGCAAATATACAAATATAGATCCATCTTCTAGGGTGGGAGAAATACTAATGGGATCACATTTCATCTGTCAGTCAGCCCCAGATACTTGGTGTAAGCTACACAAACTTTAGGTGGGACCTCAGAAACCTATAACCCAATTGCTGGGCATGGTCTTTTCTGTGTCAGCAATCAGGACCCAGAGGAGAGAGAAAAGAGAAAGGCTAAAAGTATAGCTGCTGTGATTAATAATGCTTTAAACCTCACAGGTCGTCTAAGGAAAAACCCAGGGACTTCCAAGGAAAAGCTTCCTGTTTTGAGTGTAAGAGGTCTAGATGTGGCACAAGATTGCACCAAGTCTCCACCTGGGCCCTGTTCTAAAGTGAGGCAGCTAATGTGCCTGACTTGGCCCTGGAGGTCTGACTGTCCCCACTCCCAGAGAGGGCCTAGGCCAGCCAGAACTCTCATCTCCTGCTCTGATAACTGAAGAGGCCGAGGGGAACCTGCAGTGCTCCTGTCCATGGACATCACCATCTCCTCTGAGGAACCCTGGCTAATCTTGGATATCATGGGTGCTATAGTTGTCAGCTCACAGCAGATCATTAAAGCTAAACCTTTTCCCAAAGGTAGCTGGTAGCTCTTACTCTAGCATTGATATTAAGGGAAGACAAAAGGTTTAAACATCTATACAGACTCTAGATATGCCTTTCTGGTGCTATACACTCATGTGGCAATCTGGAAGAAAAGAGGCCTACTGACAAATAAACACTCATCTATAAAGCACAGACAGGAAATTCTACAACTCCTAGAGGCAGTCCATTTTCCCTGACAGGTCACATACAGTCATGCACTGTAAAGAACATCAGAGAGACATGTCTGAAATCTCCTTGGGAAATCAAAAGGCTGATAGGGAGGCATAAAGGGCGGTCCTACAGCCCCTTCAGACTCCAGCCTTATTCCCAGTTCCTGAGGAACCATTAAAACCAGTCTATACGCCCAGGAGGATAAATGGGCCTAAGGATAAGAATCGAAAAGGGACTCTGGTGGTATTTAGGAAACAAACTAGTCCTTCCCCAAGGGGTGCAGTGGAAAGCTATAAAAACACTTCATGATTCCTTCCACAGGGGAAGAGATGCAACGTTGGAGATGGCCACTGAGTTTTCACAAGGTTAGGACTAGCCACAACCACCAAACAGGTCTGGGAAGCTTGCCCACTCTGTGTCTCCAACAACTCGGCAAGCCCAAGCTACCTCCTGTATTAGAAGCTGCACAGAGGAGTGGGACATGCCCTGGAGAGGACTGGCACTGAGACCCTACCCGCATGTCACCATGTGGACGATTTAAACAGATGTTGGTCCTAGTTGACACTTTTATAGGCTGGAATGAAGCCATTCAGAAAAGGCTATGGAGGTGGTCAAGGTTCTCCTTAAGGAACTCACTCCCAGATTTGGACCACCCCAGTCTCTCCAGAGTGACAATAGACCTTCTTTTACCTCCCAAATATAACTCAGGGAATGGCAAAGGCTTTAGGAATACAGTACCACCAGGCCCGGAGATATAGCTCAGTGGCACAAGTGCCTACGTGGCAAGTGCAAGGTCCTGAGTTTGATTTCCGGTACAAAAAAAAATAAGATAAGGAATGCAACACCACCTTCATTCCAGTTTGTGGCTTCACTCTTCTGGAAAGGTAGGGAGAGCCAATCAGACCCTAAAGCAAGCTCTGGCAAAATTTTACCAAGAGAATTCTGAGTTCTGACTCCAAATGCTACCAATAGCACTCAGGGGAGTTCATAGCATGCCTTCAGCTGGGCTAAGTTTGAGCCCATCTGAGATGTTCTAAGGAAGGCCATTTCTACCTCCAATTTGATAGCAGACCCAGAGACTGTGAGACTTAGAACATTTCATCAATCTGGGCCAGGTACAACAGGTTATCCAAATGTATGGGAACAGAGTCCTACCAGCTCCTGGCCCAGGGGGACCACCTAGTACCTGCCCTGAAGACCAAGTGCTTGTAAAAACTTGGGCTGAGGGAACACCATCAGACCAGTTAAAACCGAAAGGGAAAGGCCTCTTTTCAGAGATCTTTGCTATACCCAGTGCAGTTAAGTTGCCAGAGAGAGATAACTGGATTCATCTCTTTTTTTGGTCTTTTTGAGACAGGGTCTCACTATGCAGTTCAGGCTGGCCTTGAGCTCACTTTGTAGCCCAGGCTGGTCTCAAACTCGTAAGGATCCTTCTGCCTCAGCCTCCAGAGGGCTGGGATTACAGGTGTGTGCCACCACACCCAGCCTGGATTCATCTTTCTAGATTAAAAATAGGTCCACCTGAATTGTCTAAAGAGCAAGATCATCCAAAGGGAAAAGCTACTCCTGTGAACCTCTGGAAGACTTGAAATTTCTTTTCAAAAAGCAAATCTCCAGTACTGCTATAGATGAGTAAACAAGACCTGCTAAGGCAAAGGCTCTTGGACTCTTGATACTCTATCTGACATACCTGTCTAACATACATTCTTCTCTACAGAAAGCATGGAAGTCTAACATGCTCCTCACATCTGGACTCATAGTAAAGTTTCTTTCTCCTTTCCAACAGGCAGCTCAAGGGTCACTAACTCTTTTCTCATTATTTTCTGACAGGTTTTTCTTCCTTCACCGCATTTACAAGCCACAACACCCCAAGGTATATAATCCCTAATAGGGTGTACACCCCCTTCCAGCTAGAAGAAGCTATAGAAGACAGAGACCTGCACTCCTTCAGTGCCTCATATTTATATAAATATCATAAATGATATAGGCGATAGGGCGTGGCACAGCTGACTGGGAAAGACAGCAGGACCTGTCAATCACGAGATCCCAGGGCAACGTGATGAGCCCGTCCGTAGAACTTCTCTCAGGCTCCCACAAGAGGTGTGGACGGCATATAGGACCCACCATCATGGCAAGCCGCCCACGTGCATGAGTTTGCACGATAGCCTGCGCCGCATCTGAATGTGGCACCTACTTTTATCTTTGCTCTTACTCTCCTTTCCTTTGTTCGGCCCAAGTTCATTGCAAAGCTGGTTTCTCCCATAGCTGTTTACCTGACACTTTTCAAATTAACTTTTTGGCACTCTTATTGGCTTGTGTCCTCCAATTCATTGTTCAAGGCGAGAAGAACCTGGAATACTTTGGACTGGTGGGCCATTTCTAAAGAAACCACCTGTAACACTACCCCAGCCTTCCAGAGCCCTGGGATTGCAGCTGTGTGCCATTGTCGTTCTCAACAACAACCCTAAGCTCCTCGGCTTCCTATACTCAACAGTCTGGAGGAAAACAAGGTGCAGGGGAGAAATGCAGAAAGACCAAGGAGGCCTGCAAGGGGAAAGCAAAGGTCAAGGGAATTTCAGACTAAAAAGGAGACTGAGATTCAGTCGATGCTCTCAAAGTTTTACCCATAGGCCCGATTTACACCGGTAACTTCTTTGCACGAGATGTACATTTCCATCGCTATTTAGTCACTAGTGTTTTGATCCTCAACTCATTTGACTCTTGCCCAGCACCATATGTGTTTTCTCTTGTACAGCGTTCAAACTCTTGAAATACTTATGGCCCCAAAAGACTGTCAGGTCTTTCAGGCAAGTGGCCTTGCCCTGTTCCTGTCCCCCTTCCTCACGGTGGGGGTTACAGGGCTCTCAATGAATCCACGGAGTATTTTAACTCCCAGTTTTTTGGATTGCCCTTGGGCTATGCATTCTGTAAATAAACACTCAACATGTTTACAGTGAAAATCTAATGGCTGAGAGCTCAGCCAGTGAAAACACATTCTTCCTAGTTCTGGTCTGCATTCTAATAAAGAATTGCTTAGGTTTATGGAACAGTGTGGGTTTCTTTTTACAGTGTTTTGTAAATATTTAAAAGCACCAAGATCCCAAATTCTCTGGATCTTATGCTGCGTGTGGCGAGGTGCAAAGCTCAGGTGATCTGGACTCCTAGAACTTGGGGCAAAGCTGAACAGCAGATTCTGGGGAACGATGATGGTCTAGTAACCTACTGTCACCCGCCCCCGCCCCTCGGCCTGGAGCACTGGCATATGAAGCTGAGTCGCGGTGGTCCTACATCACCGTTCCGCATTGCCGGGCTGCAAACCAAAGAACAGCGCGTCAGCGAAGCAGGCCCACAATGGCTAGAGAAGCTCCCCAGACGGAGGAGCAATCCTAGTAAGCTGAGCCCCAAGCCCCAGAATTCCCTTCCCAAAGACAATCCGAAGTAGCAGAGGCGCATTTGTGCTGGGGTAGAGCTGTGTGCGAGAAGGACCGCGTGCACTGGGGACATTCGGAGCAAGGGAGTGACGGCATGGACCACGTAGGGCGCCGCGAGTCCACCCGGCGGCTAGTGAGCGTAGGCGAGATCTGCTTCGGAACCGCCGGCTCGGGCCGGCCTAGCGCGGCCTAGAGGCACAGCAGGTAGCTTTGTTCTCCGAGCCTGAATTCGGGAGCGATCTTGGGCACTCGGACTTCGTGTCACGGCCTGCACCGTCGCCCGAGCGGTGGGCTGGGCTGTCAGGCTTCGGGGATGCGAGCGCGGGCTGCGCTGGCAGCGCGCAAGGGGACGGTCCCGCCGCGTCCCCCCGCCAACGCGGGCGGACCCACGCGCCCGCCACTCGGCTGCGCCGCCAGCCCCACATTCCATTTAAAA